>NC_073745.1:236352663-236427663 GCF_029784135.1 Toxorhynchites rutilus septentrionalis | reverse complement strand
AAATTCAAATCCAAGATGGCCGCAATCACAAAATAGCGAATTACTTTATTAATCGGTTTTATTTAGCTTGAACTGTTCGTATGTATATGACCGAATTTATAAAATACCTTTATCTCTGCTGTCATTTGAAAAATGCTTATCTTGAAAAATTCAATTTGGCCGCCGCTACGAAATAGCTGATTCCATATCATCTCATAAAAGGTTGATTGAGATATGTGTATCGAACGAACGAACTTGACTTGGAGAACACACAATGTAATTTCTGTAGTATTTTTATTGTGTTTCTGTGTATTTTTATTGTAGAGAAATATTCTAATGAAACAGATAATGTACTAAAAACTAGAAAAAGAAGGCATGTTGGATTCCCATTATCCACAATTAGTGACTCATCATATGCCCCACGATTTTATTTTAGTCTTATCAATGCCGTAGACTAATGAAGGAGAGGTGTGATAACTGCTAACTGCTACTTGCCTAATTATTTTCTAGCTTTTAGTACATTATTATGTTTAATCACAATTAAACCGTTTAACTTAAAACGTTTTTTTACTTATTTCATTTTACCGAGCATTAAACTTTATGTTCGTTTTTCTCGAAATCATAAAAATGTCACATGGTCCGGTCTGACTTAACACCAACCATTTGTAGGAAGGGTTTGTTCTGGAACAGAGGACTGAAAATTGAAAAAGGAGGTTTCCCAACGATTTCATACAGAATGTATTGAGCTAGTTGTCTTTTCACTTCCAAGAATCTCTGTTTTATTCCGTAGAGACGCACCTAAGAGCTTCTCAGAGGATAGAGATGCAGCTCATTAAGCTGACAGTGCTTTTTTTTTTGCTTCTGCGGTTCGAAAACAAGAGTATTCGTCTCTATTTGTTGACCCTCGTTCGGAACGTGGGTGAGTGCACAATTCTGATACTTTTTTCTATTTTCTTTTGTCTTACATTTGGTTTGAAATCCTAAATAATTCAAGCGTGTTTAAATTCCACTCGTAAGGAGATTAAAAATGTACTTCTTAGTTTGTATTAGTTTTTTTTTTGCTAGGGGGAATAGTTGTGAAGCCTCTGTGGATAACGGAACATTTCCTCCACTAAGTTAGTCACTAGGAAAAGTTTCTCTGTTAATCGAAACGAACTCTCCCCCAGTGGAATAAAGACATGGGAATAACTATTTTATTCTATTCGCTTCATTCAAATGAGATACACTTGCAAAACGACATATATATTTATGCAGGAACTTTTGAATAGACCCATGCTGTTTGCAAGAGGTATAATCATGTATTAGCCAGTTCAACGAGGAACATATGAATTTCAATGATTTACATGCCGATTTTTTTTTGCTCTATCTCCTTCCTAAAACAGAACCGGAAAACCGCACCTCTGGGAAGGTGGAGATTTGCAGCAGAGCCATTGTTGAAGAGCAGCTTTTGCGTCCCCTTCAGGCGCTCTCGTTGAAGCTGTACTACGAGAGCGATTCGAGTGGCTCGGCGGGCGGTGTAAAGGACCATCCTCTGTACCATCCGGATCGGGCGACCATAGACGAGAGCCAGTGTACGGCCGTGGTGAAGCGAGTTGCCGAACTGGTGCAGAGATTCAGCCGACGAAGGTTTAGCAACAGTGCCCACGATGTGGCCCAGCAGCGGAACGCATGGAAGCATGTATTGAAATTTTTGTTCTTGCTCCGAGCAATCGGTCCAGGGTCGGTGATTTACGGCACCGGAATGGATTCTACCGCTGGACAGCCCCGGGAGGTAAGCTCAAAAGTGTTCGTGTGTGAATGGATGATTCCCAGCTTGATGTAGTTTTAATAGCCAATGATAATGGAGTGGCTCAGAAACGTGTTTGCGATAACTTGTAGATAACGAGACGATAGAGACGATTTCTCTGAATTTTCAGCAGATCACTTGTCTGAATCTGGTAATTGCCGAGAATAACCTATGAGTGTACTCGTGTAATTTTTTTTAAAGTTACCAGACCTATGAGTTTGATTTCATGGCAGAATTTCCCTTCCGAAGAAGAGCTCTTTGTATTATCATGAAATCGTCACGATTACAAGGGCAAGAGCATATTCGTTGAATTCCCATCCTCGTGAATCATATTACAGCATAATAAATTGCGCTGCGGAGTTTGATTCGCTGCGTTTGATATTTCTACGCTGAGTACGGTAAACTTTTCCCCATCGTTGGAATTTAGTTTGGTATTCCAATTAGCAATAGAATGTTATCTTATGATTCATTCCAGCTTACACGAAAAGTATAAAAGAGAAAGGCGAAGCTTGTGAAAATAGCCCCGTCAATGAGATTATTATCCTTCGAAAGAGCTTAATTCGGTAGCGATTTCACCGTTCGCTACTGTTTAAATTATTATTATTCGTACATAATGTTTGATTTCTCTTCCACAGTTCATTCGTTAGTTGAGTAAGTTGAGCTCCGAATTATTCTTGCTGCGCTTTTCAATCAAGATCATTTGTACAATATCAGTCCCAGCTCTTAAATATACTTATTTTATAAATGGAAAACAGTCAGAAATTCGACTAGAAATCCATATTACGCGGAGATGAAATTTCGACAGCCCTCCTATAACGCGGTACTCTTATAGCGCGGTTTCCGTTCAACAACGTCCCATCAGATCTTTTCGTGCAACCAAGGCATGTTTTTGATTGGATATCTATCTATCTATCTATATATATTAGGCTGTCAAAAAAGTCCTGCGGTATTTCAGCGAGGTGTCGTTGTAAGCGCGTAGTTCTAGTTGTATTCATTGTATCGAGTCATACTATAGCTTGTTGGAAAGGTATTTTTGCTATAATATAGTCCTTGACAGTGTTTTGTTTGGTTAAGTCGTTCGTGAGTTATAGTGTCGCAAATATGGAGCAAAATAAAGAGAAAATCCGACATATTTTACAGTCCTACTATGACAAAGGCAAAAATGCATCTCAAGCTGCCAATAAAATTTTTGCAGTTTATGGACCCGATACAGTTTCCATTTCCACCGCACAACGATGGTTTCAACGTTTTCGTTCTGGTGTAGAGGTCGTCGAAGATGCGCCACGCTCCGGAAGGCCTGTCGTCGAAAATTGCGACAAAATCGCTGAATTAGCCGAGAAAGACCGGCATAGTAGCAGCCGTAGCATCGGCCAAGAGCTGGGAATAAGTCATCAAACCGTTATTAACCATTTGAAGAAGCTTGGATTATGGCTCGATGTATGGGTGCCACACACGTTGACGCAAAAAAACATCTTTGACCGTATCGACGTATGTGAATCGCTGCTGAATCGCAACAAAATCGACCCGTTTCTGAAGCGGATGGTGACTGGCGATGAAAAGTGGGTCACTTACGACAACGTGAAGCGAAAACGGTCGTGGTCGAAGCCCGCTGAAGCGGCTCAGACGGTGGCCAAGCCCTCATTAACGGCCAGGAAGGTTCTGCTGTGTGTTTGGTGGGATTGTCAAGGAATAATCTATTATGAGCTGCTTCCCTATGGCCAAACGCTCAATTCGGACCTGTACTGCCAACAACTGGACCGCTTGAAGGTAGCACTCATGAAGAAGAGGCCATCTTTGATAAACAGAGGCCGCATTGTCTTCCATCAGGACAACGCCAGGCCACACACTTCTTTGGTGACGCGCCAGAAGCTCCGGGAGCTCGGATGGGAGGTTCTTTTGCATCCGTCGTATAGTCCGGACCTTGCACCAAGTGACTACCACCTGTTTTTGTCCATGGCGAACGAGCTAGGTAGTTTTTTTTTTTTTTTTTTTTTAAATATCGTTTATTTATAATAAGTATTTACAAAGTTAAAATTTCATTACTCATTCAAATTCAATATGAATTCTAGTTCATCCAAATCAATTGCATTGTTATTGTTAATGTAATTTGTATACTTAATGAAAAGTCGCAAGATTTCACTTTTTGTTGCTGCTGCTATGTTGCCCAGAACTGGTCGTATTAGTTGGTCAAAACTGAGACGCTGCCAACCGCCGAGTGTCGTTGTCAATTTTTGTTGCGTGTATCCCCACGCGGCAGTTACTCTAGGGCACTCGGGAAATTTATGTTTTAAAGTTTCAATTGTTGTCCTGCAGTGCTGACAATTTTGGTCGTTAGCTCTTCCAATGATGTTCCATAGTCTCCGATGCTCCGTCTTTTCGTTGATCAATAGGTAGAGGTCGCTCCGCTGACTCGACGACAATCTTTTTGTTGAAGCGTTTTTCCAAATTTGTTTCCAGTTCAGGCCCGGTTGGTTTCGTTCCACTCTTGGCAAATCAGACCGATTCAGATAAAAACTGTGTATTCGGTCACTGGTTGGATTCCGTTGTATATGCTGCGGCAGCAAGGAATATTCCTGACACAGGATTTTAAGGCATGGAAAACAGGGAGGAGGAGGGATTGTTTGGAGTATGAATGATTGGTAGAAGGGAATGGAATCAATTTCTTTCAAATGCCGATTAACAAGTAGCGCTTTACTTTTCATCGCTGGTAGTTGCAGATTTAGTCCGCCGTTCTCTCTCCTGCGTGCTAGCTGCTGCATTGGTACTCGTACTGGCAAACCACGAAATAGAAAGCGCCCCATCATCGTAGTCAACTTTGCAGTGTGAACGTTTTGTGGTGGTAATATTGACGCAATGTACCACACCTTTGCTGTGACTAATGTATTCAGCACTATCACTTTCTGCTGCATATTCAAAGATCGCAAGTTTTGCATCCATATAATTTGGGCGATTCTAGATAATAGTCTGTCCCAGTTCAGCTTTGCCATAAGATGTAAAGAATTAGCGAATATAACGCCCAACACCTTAACATTCTCTGCAGTCTGCAACCCTGGTATCGACAGCGGCTCATCATTGATACAGCCGACGTCGATAGCCACCGTTTTTCGTCGATTTAACTTAGCCCCAGCCACACGCTCAAAATCGTCGAACAGCCTGAAAATCCGATCGATTGCTGGTATTGAGGTAGCGATCACCGTAACGTCATCAGCGTATGCAACACACAGATCACTATTACATATACGCTCCAGGCGTGTGAGAAGTGGATTCAGGTATACCACAAAGAGAATCATCGACAACGGATCTCCCTGGCGTACGGATCGTTCTATGTGAATTGGCTGTGACAAGTGTCCATTCATTAGCAGCTTGGATGTAGAAGCGTTCTTTACTCTCGTGAGCCAGCCAACGAAGCTCTGGTTTATTCCCAGAGCGAGTAGGGTCCGATACGGGAACTCATGCGAGACCCGATCGAACGCGTGCTCCATGTCGAAAGATATCATCTTCCCTTTCAGTCTCCTTGCATACAGTTGAGCGATGCGGTCTTTTAACGATAGTGTAGCTTGATAAATAGACCGATCATTGCTAGCGCACTTCTGTACGTCTCTCAGAGCACGATGAGTCCGAAGTATTGCTTCTAGACGGATTTTCAGTACTCTGCTCAAAATTTTATAGTCAACGTTGAGCAGGCTAATCGGACGGTACGATCTCGCCGTTACATCGCCACCTTTCTTTTTTATTAGAACGATTGTGCCGTCAGTGAAACCTGCGGGTAACTCATCTCTCACAGCTTCGTAGATTATGAAGAAGAGTTCACGGTATATCACGTCGTACGTACGCTGGTAGAACTCAACCGGTATCCCATCGCTGCCCGGCGATTTTCGTTTCTGCGACGTTCGGATGGCATGCTCAATTTCATTGATGGTGATCTCATCCATCAGTGCAGCATTAGCTTCGTCATTCTCGGGTATCGCCCTCTCGCTTCGGAAATTCTCTTCTGTTGCCTGACTCGTTTCTTCTGCCGCATACAGGTTCACGAAATACCGAAACATGTGCTGCTCAATTTCGATAGTACCTTGAATTTGTTCTCCTCGCTCGTTCTGCAATTCTGTTACAGCTGTGTTTTTTCGTCTTCTATCTCCTAGTTGGAAGGTAGACAAACTCTCCCCCGCTACAAACGTCTCGTTGATGCGTAAAATTTTTTTCGTAAACTTCCGCTGTAGTGAAAGCATTTGTGCTTTTACACGGTTGATTGTTACTAGCATAGCGGGATTCTGGTAGTAACCATCATAGGCAATTCGTAGTTGCGCGTGTAGTCGTTGGTTCTCAGCGTTGAAAATATTAAAAATTTCCCTTGACTTCCAACGATAAAACTTTTTGATTCTAGGTTTCGCGTATGCCATCCACCACGTCAACCAGCTTGGGAAATTGCTCCGTTGACGTGTCCAAAACTGCCACCGAATTCGAAAATCTTCTATATTTTCGGCAGTTAGAAGATGCGGATGAAGGGACCAGTATCCTCGACCATGTTCGGTGCCGAGATGGGGAAGGCAGATGCGTGCTATTAGCGCTTTGTGGTCCGTAAAGGAACAAACGTGTGTTGCTGCGCATAGCCCTGCGCTTACGTACATACGATCGAGCCGGGATGCCGCATTGTGTGTAACGTATGTGGGTGAAGGCATCGCAGGGTACAGCTTAACCCACACGTCTTGAAGCTGCAACTGTTGAACGGTTGCTTGTAGTGCTGGGCTTGAGTTGGAACTCGTAGAGTCGCACGGACGAAGTACACAGTTAAAATCGCCAGCGAGAATGACGTGTTGTGTGTTGTATCGGAGATAGTAAGCGAGTGTTCCATTGAAAAATCGCTCTCTATCCGCACGAAAAGCTGTACCCGATGGCGCATAAACGTTGCAGAGAGTTATGTTCTGTATTCTCAATGCAATGAGACGGCCATCCAAACTTTTTTCGACATGCGAGAATTGTATATGTTCCTTTAGCGCTATTGCCGTTCCCCGTCTTGTGTGATCTACGTTGCAAACGGTGTTGAAGTTAGAAAGAGATAGCTGTTCATTTTCTACTTCCTGCAAGAACACGATGTCTAGGTCTAGCGCTCGGACAAAGGTCCGAAGAGTGTCTATCTTTGTTGCGTTCGTTATCGTGTTGATGTTGACGGACGCAATATTGTAGCTGAAGCGGTCAGTCATTATGATGGTAGATAACTCTCTTCCCGCTTGTCGTCTTCGTCCTCTAAGAGGTGCTTCTTGCCTGGTAAGCGAACGCGGAGATTTCTTGTAGAGCGAGTTGAGCCAACTGATGTATCGGTGTCGTTGCCATCGGACTTGCCGCTAACAGTTTTGCGTACCACTCCACTGTTAACAGGAGGTTGCTGACCTGTGGTATCGGTCAACGACCCACTGCCCGATGGTTGAGTCGAATCCGAGGTAGAGGGTAATGCAGGAAAATTTTGTTCGTTACGGATCGGTGATGGTAACAGCTTATGCTGAGAATTTTTGTTTGGCGGCGGCATGCTTGCCGGTTTTATCGTGTTTTTATATATTTGTTTCGTACTTAATGCGGGATAGTTCGGATTTTTATTTGCTTGGTTCGCTTTTTTCAGCGGTATAGATGGGACACTAGTCTGCTTAGCGGCCTCGGCATACGACTTTTGTATGAGCAGCTTTTTATTCTGCACACAAGTAACCCCAATGTGGATGTATTCACGGCAGTGTCGGCAAGTTTGTCGTTGACCGAAGTGCGATACCTGTGTCATCTCTCCGTCGATAGTGACCCAGGACTCTATGTTGTGTTTTACAATCATTTTAACTACTCTGATGCCAGTCGGTGTACAGGGGAAGAGAACATCAGTTCCGTTGAGCTGCTCCCGAATGGAGATGATGTCACCGTACCTTGCGAGTACCTCGGCGATTTTTTTGTCAGACACGTCTTCGGACAAATCGTAGAGCTTCACTTCCACTGCGCCCTCCTCTAGCGTAATTTTCAGCGGATAACTTTCCCCGTCTACCGTGATCTCGTGTTTATTGTTGTGTTCTTCGCAGATTCGTTGCGCTAATGCGAGGTCAGTGACTTTGACCAATGTTACACCGAGAGCTCTGCTGTTCTGTATTCTCAGCACTTCATCTTGTTTTAGACACAGAACGGTAGCACAGAATTGGTACACTTTAACATTGTCCGGTTTTTTCGGTACATTCGAAAAATCTATTCGGAATGTGTTTTCTCGGCGACCCATCGCGAAGTCGTTTGTCCATGCAGCTACACGGAACGGCTCAACGATGAGCAGGAAGCGTTTATGATTAAAAAAAACGACTATACTGGTAATATTAGCTTTTGTTCGACTTCCACGTAAAGATAGCAAAAACGCGTCTGTTCAGCGCGGAAGTTGAGCACTCACTAAACTCACAAAAGAGGCCTGTGAAAATTGGCTATCCGAGTTTTTTGCCAATAAGGAAGCGAGCTTCTATAACAGGGGTATTATGAAGTTGGCATCTCGTTGGGAACAAGTCATCGAACAAAACGGCACATATTTGACTTAAAACAGATGATTGTAACTAATTTTATGAACAAATGAAATTTAAAAAAAATACCGCAGGACTTTTTTGACAGCCTAATATAAAAATGGATTTCTGTCTGTCTGTCTGTCTGATTCTTATCGACTCGGAAACTACTGAACCGATCAACATTAAAATTGGTATGTAGGGGTTTTTGGGGCCGGGGAAGGTTTTCGTGATAGTTTGGGACCCCTCCCCTCTCTCTAAGGGGGGCTGCCATACAAATTAAACGCAAATTTCTACATTACTCGGGAATTAATCAAGAAAATAAAACCAAATTAGGCATATTAGGGTATTAGGGTACCATAAATGTTTCTATGATGGTTAGACTCTCCACCCTCCTCTCTAAGGGGGGGCTGCCATACAAATGAAACATAAATTTCTGCAATACTCGTGAATTATTCAAGCAAATGAAACCAAATTAGGCATATTGAGATTTTAGGGTGCAATAAATGTTTCTATGGTGGCTAGACTCTCCACCCCCTTCTCTAAGGGGTGACTGACATAATTGAAACACAAATTTATGCTTTACTCGAGAATTAATCCAGCAAATGAAATCAAATTTTGCATGTGACGGTTTTAGTGTGCAATAAATGTTTCTATGATGGTTACACTCTCCATTCTCCTCTCTGTGGGGGAGCTGCCATACAAATTAAACACAAATTTCTACATTACTCGGGAATTAATCAAGAAAATGAAACCAAATCAGGCATATTGAGGTTTTAGGGTGCAATAAATGTTCCTATGGTGGCTAGACCCCCTTCTCTAAAGGGGGGCTGCCATACAAATGAAACACAAATTTCTGAATTACTCGAGAATTAATCAAGCAAACGAAACCAAATTTGGCATGTGGAGGTTTCAGGATGCAAAAAATATTTCTATGGTGGTTAGATACTCCTCCCGCTCTCTAAGGGGAGCTGCCATACAAACGAAACACAAACTTCTCGAGAACTAATCAAGCACAATTTAGGATGTGAAGGTTTTTAGGTATGAGAAATGTTTCTATAATGGTATGACACCCCTCCCTTTTCTGGAATGGAGAGGGGGTCCCATAAAAATATTACACATATTTCAACCAAAAATATTCCAACCAAACATGACAATTGAAAATTTTCGGAAAACTCTGATGAAAAAAGGGAAAATTCAGAAAATTGAATTCTCATATGTTATACAATTACATAGTGACAAGTGCTGTTAGTCCATTTGATGTTTGTGCTAGCGAAATTGATCTTTGTTCGAAACTGGAAATGGATTTCAATGTGATGAAACTATGTCTTCTTCTATCTATACAAAAATAAGGATCACCGGATGTGTTGATAAGAGCAGAACTCGAGGAAGGAATTGTCCGATTTAGGGCTGTCTTTATTCTATCATATTTTCTGAATAAAACATTCCATGTAACGGAGAAACATGTCATTTGCAAGTGGCTGAAAAATCTTGAACGGGAATAGTGTCTGAAAATAATCTGATATTATAATGATGAGTTTTATTAGAAATACTAGGAATTTTATAGTAAAAGGTGAATTCAACGGGGTCGAATAGAAGATCAATCAATGAACAGTTCTGCGATTGGACCCACGAATTTGCTCATAGTAAGAAAGCGTGAATGTTTGAAGGTATTGATTACAAAAAAACAATTTTTGAGCGGGACGAAGTTTGCCGGGTCAGCTAGTGTTTATATAAACATACACGATAATCCTTGAGTCGTTTACGACATCGGCTTCAGGCAAGCTCCGGCTTAGAGGATATGATTCGCAAGTCAAGATGTGCTGCAAAATGAGTTGTCATTGCCAAACCTATCAAACTACTTGATGAGCTTAAAGCAGATTTATGGAAAAAGGTGCGCCCGTTTGGTTATTATGCAGGGTTAGAGGAGCGGTAGAAAACAGTACGGCAGAAAGCGGAAGGGGGTTTATCTGAAATGTTAAAGAGAAAGGATGATCACAGGAGTTTAAATGAATTCTGCACTCTCTCATTATTTAAATAGTATTCAGCTGCTACTAGTACTTCATTCGAAGATAAACATTGCAACATGAACTGTTGTAGAGCTCACAAACGTGCACAAGCGTATTGTGTTTTGTTTCCAAAAAATCAGTACACTTCAAAAATGGTTACAGAAATAATGTGCAGATTTAGTATGCGAAGCCACTTCTTCAACTTCAGCATCATCAACGTCCGTAGTCCCCATCTAGGTAGGGATCTACTTTTATCGGAACACCCGAATGCAGTTTTGAAATTTTAACATTTAAATAAAAAAATTTAGTTTTGTTTTGACGTAGGACTACGTCTTTGATTTCTATATAGGGGGTCACTCTACGAAAAATGTAATGTTTGTCTAAGAGTTTTCAGATGCATATTACGCTAAATCGATATCTTACGATATCTGTTATAATATATACCATTGGACAGTAAATTTATCCAGCATTTTTTCCGCCTGAGACATCAACAGTGGAAATAATAACACAAGTGTACAATTTAACAAATAAAAAAGGTTCGTTAATTGGGCCGAAAAATCAATACACTTATCGAATTTTACTCGCTAACTGGACTGCAAAACAACAAAAGCAATACTTCGAATTGAAGATAATATCTATTATTAATTTCCCTTGAAAGAGATCCTCTTATCTTTCCACGCTTACGATATTTAGTTAATATCAAGTACCGTTACCTATTATTCACAGAAACTCCGTATACATTCGTGAAAAAATTCACTAGACATTGAAATTCGTTTAGAAAAAAATAAAACTGTAACATCGTTTAATTATTTATTTAGTATGATTCCTTGCTGTCGTGACTGAGAGCAGACAAACGACCGCAAAGGGTTAACCTCCATGACTCATATTCATAATTCTTAATGACTCAATTCCTTCTATGATAGACTGAGCAGTACAACCAATACGACTTGATTGTGACAGTTTGCAAACGAGCATTATTCCACCGAAAAAGCTACTGCTCTCGATAATGAGTACAAACCGTTACAAACCGTTTGACGGTTTCCGGCTTTTTCAGGGCTACTATTTAGAGTTTCAAAAGAATTAAACTAACAGATTTCTGAACAATGGAAAGAATTACATTTAAAAAAAACAACTGTTCTGAAAAATTACAGTCCTACGTCAAACTTCCGTCCGTGCCCCTAGGCTCAGACCCTTCTACTATATATGTATATGTATATGTATATGTATACGTGATATACGAATCCAACGCAGCGTTCGTTGTATGGGCAATGAGAGAGGAGCTACTGCGATTTGAGCTTCGAATACCTGATATCCGAAGTGATAAACAAGTTGGAGCAATAATAAAATTACGTAATTCTACATTGAAAATGCGGTCATGTGACCTTTATAATTTTTATTTTCTTATTTTGTAACTGTCAGTCCCAATTAGTCAACGCTTTCCTTCCAACAAGCTCAATGTCGGTCCCGTGTTAACACGAAGAAATTCAATACGAGTGAACTGCGGAATTGAAAAATGATTGAGATGTTGTTCTTGCTTTCAATAAAAATTCTAGCCGAGTTGCTAAGAATAAACGTACCGTTTTGTCTCAAATTCCGAATACTTAAGCTTTGATGGTCATTAAACAGTGCCATTAAACAGCGTTCGTTGTATGGGCAATGAGAGAGGAGCTACTGCGATTTGAGCTTCGAATACCTGATATCCGAAGTGATAAACAAGTTGGAGCAATAATAAAATTACGTAATTCTACATTGAAAATGCGGTCATGTGACCTTTATAATTTTTATTTTCTTATTTTGTAACTGTCAGTCCCAATTAGTCAACGCTTTCCTTCCAACAAGCTCAATGTCGGTCCCGTGTTAACACGAAGAAATTCAATACGAGTGAACTGCGGAATTGAAAAATGATTGAGATGTTGTTCTTGCTTTCAATAAAAATTCTAGCCGAGTTGCTAAGAATAAACGTACCGTTTTGTCTCAAATTCCGAATACTTAAGCTTTGATGGTCATTAAACAGTGCCATTAAACAGCGTTCGTTGTATGGGCAATGAGAGAGGAGCTACTGCGATTTGAGCTTCGAATACCTGATATCCGAAGTGATAAACAAGTTGGAGCAATAATAAAATTACGTAATTCTACATTGAAAATGCGGTCATGTGACCTTTATAATTTTTATTTTCTTATTTTGTAACTGTCAGTCCCAATTAGTCAACGCTTTCCTTCCAACAAGCTCAATGTCGGTCCCGTGTTAACACGAAGAAATTCAATACGAGTGAACTGCGGAATTGAAAAATGATTGAGATGTTGTTCTTGCTTTAAATAAAAATTCTAGCCGAGTTGCTAAGAATAAACGTACCGTTTTGTCTCAAATTCCGAATACTTAAGCTTTGATGGTCATTAAACAGTGCCTCATCACTCATAATGATACTTTCTCCGAAATTAATTTGATTTTTGGATACAATAGAGCCTCCTTTTTCATTTGGCTTCAAACAAATTGATTTACGAATTTATTTTCATGGTGAAAAACTAAAAATTACATTAATCACATTTTTCTCAAATTCCGAACACCATTTATAACACTGATTCATATTCCGAACACATTTGTCTCAAATTCCGAACAGCAAAAATGCATTTGTTTAAAAAATTCATAACTTTTGAACAACTGGATCGATTCAGATGATCGATATATCAAATTGAAGCGAATTAGCTAATCTTTTTTGGGAAAATATTTCACTCTTAAAAAATTGGATTTTGTTTTCGTAATTATTGATTGTGTTCGTTTTTTAAAGTCTACACGGTTTCGGCACCAAAAGCGCTATATTTTTTTAAATTTTTTCTTGAAAGCTGAGGATTTTGTTTACATAACATATCCAAAAATCAGATATGTGTTTTTTTAAACGTTTTTGAGTTATTATTTAACATGATTAACTGCGTTCGATATTCCTATGCGACTAGACGCGATCTATGCAAATAGGATTCAATTTTTTTGAAAATTCAATATTTTTTCAAAGAAGCTCATTGACTTCAATTTAATATGCCGATTATCCAAATCTGTTCGGCAGTTCAAAAGTTATGAATTTTTGAAAAACTTCATTTTTGGAAAAAAAAAAAAAAGGGAAAAATGAGTTTTTAGACCATCGAAAAAGAACACATCTGTTTGTTTTGGATATGTTATGTAAAAAATCCTTTCAAGAAAGAAATAGCGCTCTTGGTCCCGATACCATGAAAACTATGAAAAATATATATTGAATTTGTAAAGCAATCTGCAATGTTGGTAATTTTAGCAACATGATTTACCGATATCACGATCAATCGCATAAAGATGGTGGAGTGACTTACACCAACGGTATGAGTAAATGCTGGGTATGTGGAGTAATTCGATGTCCAATCCGAGGAGTTATAATGCTAAGAACTAATATTGTTTTAATTTTACTACTGATCTGATTGTTTCATTATCTACCTGAAGAATCAAATGTAGAAATTTAGGTAATTATAGCATTAAAAAACACAATTGCTTCTCTTTTTTCACAGCAGTGTAGTGAGGTATAGCGGCGAATGAACTGAAAAGTTTAAACCCTCTTGAAGCCAAAAAGAAGAAGAAGAAGAAGAAGCAGTGCAGTGTACAGAAAATAGTAATTATATGAGCAGCGTTTCAATGGTTTCTTATACATCCATTCCATACCAAACCGATATAGTGGTTCTCAGATTTTCGTGAAGCATTTGACCCGTATTTTTTATTTTTTCATTAGGGTGACCATTTCCATTTTAGGGTTGTCCGAAAAATCAATTTTTCGCATTTTTTTTCCAAAAAATGCCTTTTTTCAAAAATTCATAACTTCCGAGCCACTGGACCAATTCAGATGTTTTGGTGCTAACTTTATCACGCATACGGTATGCCACTCATAAAATGACTATATGACTATACTATTTTGTTGAATAGGTTTAGTAGTTTAGTAGGTCACCATTATGATATAAAATCAACATCAGACACAATTTTAGTTTGATTTTATTTCACAATTAACGAAAAAACACATTACTCTATTACCTTACTGTTTATTTATTTATTTATTTATTGTCGTCAATCTATTGTAGACCAATACATTCTTAATAATATTAGGTGTACCGGTAAGTCATTGCGCGTCTTTTTCAGCATATGTCAAAAAGTTGAAGCGTAAACAACATAGTTTTTTTGCCACTTCGAATATGTCGAATTTCGTAACAATAAGGGTGTTTTTGCGGGGAGTGTTACTTCATTACTTCAATATGAAGAAAAAAGCTGCGGAAAGCCATAGCATTTTGGAGGAAGTTTATGGTGACCATGCTCTAACTGAGCGAACGTGTCAGAAGTGGTTTGCACGGTTTAAAAGTGGTAATTCTGACTTGGAAGACGAAAAACGTTCCGGACCGTCAAAAAAGTTTGAAGATGAAGAATTGGAGGCTTTACTCGATCAAGATCCGTCACAAACGCAACAAGAACTTGAAGATACACTTGGAGTAGCTCAGCAAATCATATCCGATCGTTTAAAAGCAATGGGAATGATCCGAAAGATATGACATTGGGTGCCACGAGACGTCGAATGCCGTTTTTTCAGGTGCAAACAACTGCTCCAACGGTGTAAAAGAAAGGGTTTTTTGAATCGAATCGTTACTGGCGTTGAAAAGTGGGTTCATTACGACAATCCTAAACATTGGGCAACGATGCCATGCGTACATCAACATCGACGGCCGCGCGGAATATTCACGGCCAGAAGGTTATACTGTCTAATTGGTAGGACCAGCTGGGTGTGGTGTACTATGAGCTGCTAAAAACGAATGAAACCATTACGGGGGACCTCTACCGACGACAATTGATGTGTACGAGCCGTGCACTGAAGGAAAAACGGCCACAATACAAGTAAAGACACGATAAAGTTATTTTGCAGCACGTCAATGCTCGGCCGCATGTCACGAAACCGGTCAAAACATACTTGGAAACGCTGAGATGGGAGGCCCTATCCCACCCGCCGTATTATCCAGATATTGCTCCGTCCGATTACTACCTTTTTCGATCGATACAACAGGCTTAGACGACCAGCACTTCTCCAATTTTGATGAAGTCAAATATTAGATCGATTCGTGGTCAGCCGACGATTCCCGCAAAGGGATCCGTGAATTGCCATGGGAAAAAGTTGTGACTAACGATGGGTAATACTTTGAATATTAAATTTGTAACCATTATTGTAGAATAAAGCATTAATTTTGGAAAAAAAATCGAAGAAACTTACCGGTACTCCTATCAATCGGTTCCGTACTTTTCGAGTTTTTGACGCGTACACAAACGAACAGAAAATTTTCATATATATATAGTTTATCGCGATTCACATGCTCTGCTAACTTTTTGTATTTAAAAACATGTCAAACGCGAGAATTTACACACAAAAGTGTTACGAGTAAAACATTATTTTTTCAGGAGTCTTCATACAAAAATGCCTTACATTCCGAAAACTGTAAAAGATAGAAAATTGACATCTTGAACAAAAGTTCATATTTTAATAAGATTTAAAACTTTGTCGAATACAATCAAATCTATCTATATATATATATAAATGGATTTCTGTCTGTCTGTCTGATTCTTATGGACTCGAAAACTACTGAACTGATCAACACGAAAATTGATATGTAGGGTTTTTTGGGGCCGGGGAAGGTTTTCGTGATATATGCATGAGAAACACAAATTTCTATATTACTTGAGAATTCATCAACAAATGAAACCAAATTAGGCATATTGAGATGTCAGGGTGCAATAAATGTTTCTATGGTGGTTAGACTCTCCATCCCCCTCTCTAAATGGTGGCTACCATGCAAATGAAACTCAAATTTCTGCCTTACTCGAGAATTAATTAAGCAAATGGAGCAATATTTTGCATGTGGAGGTTTTATGGTGCAATAAATGATTCTATGGTGATTAGATAATCCTCCCCCTCTCTTTGGTGGGGCCGCCATGAAAATGAAACACAAATTTCTGCATAACTCGAGAATTAATGAAGCAAATGAAACCAAATTTGGCATGTGGAAATTTTGGGGAGCAATAAATGTTTTTACGGTGGTTACACTCCACCCCCTCCCCTCTCTCTAAGGGGGAGCTGCCATATAAATTAAAGACAAATTTCTGCATAATTCGAAAACTAATCAAGCTAATGGAGCCAAATTTGTCATGCGAATGTTTTAGGGGAAACGAAACGTTTCCATGGTGAATAGACACTCCTCCCCTCTCTCTCGAAGGGGGGGGGGGGGCGAAGATTGAGCGGAACGAAGTTTGCCGGGTCAGCTAGTAAATGAATAAAGTGAGATGGCTCGAGACGCTGTATCCCCACAGTAACATAAATTTCATATGAATCATATGTAATATTGTAAGTTACTAAGTTACTAGAGGTTCTATTCGGTTACGACATAATGATCCATGTTCCATTTCACAACTGAAGCCCGTGATTTTTAGCGACCTTTCTTCTACCATTTGTTTGTTTCTAAAGCCCGTTCACGTGCACCGTGTGATTTCTCACACTTTCATGACAAACCCATTTCTATCTATTTCCCACAGGAACCTTTCACGTAGCACAACGACATCATAAAACTCCACCCGCAACCAGACAAAACCTGTCAGCCATCCACTTCCGGTTGAAATTCACATTCGCATGAAGTCTACCAGTCTCTCTTCAACATCTTTGTAGAATTGCAGTGAATGAAATTCCCCACTTAGTTTACCCCCCTCGCAGCTGGTAGATGATGTTTGCCGGTGAGAATATGGTAGTGTTGAGCGTGACGTGATAACAAAAGAGACCCACAGTAATATTGTCTGGCTGGTTTCGTGTGCTGTTGTGGTGGCATGAATTATCCCGGTGAGTCGGTATATTAAATGAAAGCCTGTGCGTCGGGTTGGGGGTGGTGCAAATGAAGTTCGTAGCCGCCCAGAACTATATATATATTCCGCAGAAATTCATCAACGAAGTGCAAGTGAAACATCACACCCAGACATACGTAGGTACCATATTTGATGATCTAGCAAATTGAAATTTCAACAGACCGTCGAGTTGGGCAAGTGTTTGGGAGCAGAACGAATTCACAGACAGCGGTATGGCACAACCGCATCAGCTAACGAGGAGACCGAAGTCGCATACCCAAACAGCTGTCGGAATATAATTAAAACCTTAATTTCAGTTAAAAGTGAGACCTCCGCGTGGTGACATAATTGTTGCACAAACTAGAGGTTGGATCCAGCAGAGATTGTCAACAAACGGATCCACAAAGAGTAGTTTGCGAATACAAAGTTTTATCCAGCGCAGTGATGCTTATTATTCACAAAGTTAGCGATCAGCGATTTCTAAAGTGAAGGAACATGTTTCCAAGTAGAAGATAACACCCGGATAGAAGTTTAAAGAAAAATTAACGGTATCGATCGTTAATACCGATGAAGAATATTTTTTCCATCCAGAAACTCTCCGTTTCCTCAATTAGTTTCCGACACTGTTAATTTTGGTTCGCGTGGATAACTTTCTCTTTGTTTCAAAAATCATTTGATCAGGAAAAATTCACACTAGTGCATACGTCAACAAAACCCAACAGAAATGTAATTTCTATCTTCGATACAGCACTTCACAAATGGTTTTTCGATGTTTGAACGCTCAGTTATTAAATCCAAAAGTTTCAAACAAAATATGCAAAATAAATAAAATGCTGTCGAACAAATAGCCAAAATATATCCTTGTTCATTACAATCTCATCATAAGTTGTTGAAGCACGCTCGCGAGATTTCAGTGTTATTATATCTTAAAGCTGCTGCATATGTTCAGAAACCTGCCGGATCTGCACAGAATGATGAAATACAGATGATAATGCGGCGATACAGCTTTGGGTTGAATAGGGAAAACGAGCATAATTTCCCCCCTTTCGGCTAAATTTCACTAATGAATATGCTTAAAATCCACCCCATTGTATGATAATAAGCGCTGTAATCATGGTGTAATTATAATTACACCCAGACAATGTGAATTCCACGAGGACCGATCTCCCGTCAGCCACCCCATGCAGCAGCAAATGAAACATAATAAAATGCGAATCATTCTAATGATTTTGTGTAAACTATATTGTCTGATTCAATATCAGTTCAACGATGTTATGGTGCTCACAAGCATTAGTTGTTCGTGAAATGTTGCTTATAGCCACAGGGCAGGTATAGGTACATGTAAAAGCATATCGGTTCTGTTCCTAGGAATTGTTCGCGTTATCCATGCAACGTGAACTAAAACTTAGATATTGTTGACCGTTTGCAAAAGGGGGGCGCGATAGTTGTTGAAAAAATGTTTTATTTTTATTTCATTTTGAAAATAACACTCCAAACTCACTTCTCAGAAAAGGTGTTTTTGATCTCTATTTATTTTTTTTGTATGTTTCAGCGGACAGCTAATGAAGTTTATTGCATAGTGCGCCAATATATATATCACTGATTTTGATAAAGAATTTATCTTGCTTTCAGTTGTTGGTGATAATAAGAACCTGCAATTTATTTTTGATAAAATAGCCGGTCTCGGATTGAGTCAAATAAACAATGTTTATAATCGATGTTAAAATTTCTAAACCAATATTTATCACATCTGGAGTTTCTCTAGGCTCTCATTTAGGACCACTTTTGTTCATTATATTTGTTAATGATGTTTGCGTTTTTCTTAAAAGTGTTAACCCATTAACGACCAAGTTGTAAAAATATTTTTTTTGACGAAAGCCATTGTTGTATTTTCGATTATTAACGCTAAAGGAACTCCAATGTTCAAGAATAATTTTTTTCCCATCTTCCATTTTCCGGGAAATGACTGTTCGAAAAATCGAACATTGGCCGAAACCCGCATTTTTTTTTGCAAGTACAAACATACTGCGAACTAAAAGTCACTTCAATTAGCAAATATACGGTATTCATAAATGCATCAATTTTGGATTCCAGGAAGTACAAGAACAGAAGAATGGAGGTCTCTAAGTATAAATCCAAATTAATCCACCTAAGGTGAGATGTGGCATTTCTTATTTCATGTAATTTTAACTTATTACTGACAGGCTTTTTCTTTCAATCGAAAGCATATGCTGTTATTTTTATTGTTAACTGTGGAGAAATGTCAATGCTTAAAAACTAGTTATCCAGTCCAATTATCCATTTCCCGAAAAAATCGAACATTTTCCAAAACCAAAGTACAAGAGTACTGCGGAAAAACAATGGCATAGAGGGTTGGGAGGTTATTATTCGGTCCGGCGGAAGAATATTCACACAAACAATCTCATTAGAATCCTCGTTACACGTACTGATCGTTTCCTCCAGCTCCCCCACAAAAGAAATTCTACGGGCCGCCATCACCTAAGGTTGTTACGGACAAAAAATCATACAGATTTTCAATAATATTTGCTAAATTAATCGATATTTGCAATTTTCACAACTGTAAATGCAAGAATAAATGTAAAACCTTCCGTCTTCTAAAGTAAACAAATTAAAATGCGCAGCGGAGGTTAGATGTGTTGGTGTTGATTCAGCAAAAAAAAAAAGTTCATTATGGCCAACGTTCGATTTTTCGAACACTCAATTTCCCTGGCTGTTATTTTCCTGTATGTGGCTCAATCGAATGATTTTCGTATGTCTTTTTATCAAAGCAACGCTGTAGAAAAGTTCACATATTTTTGTGTTTTATTGGGTTTGGGTTTGAAAACACCTTCCAAACATACTTGCTTTAAATCGAATTTGTTATCCAATAAAGTTACTCAAAATTGAATGAAATCAATATAAGCGGTACCTAATAAATGAAGCTATCTTTTTTTGCAAAAAACATTACCATATGGTTGCTTTCCAAAGACATGAAAAATTATCAAAGTTGCTGTTCGATTTTTCGAACGCTTGGCCTAAAATGGGTTAAGGCACTTATCTACGCAGATGATATGAAGCCATACAGGAAATGAAGAATGAAGAAGACTTGCACTAAGTGTACTAAGAGTTTATTGCAGCTCAACATTAGAAGAATCACTTTGATGTCTTGTACTTTGAGTAGGATTAAGATATAGACAAGTTCTGCATCGCAAAATGTTGGTATCGATAAATTCTAAAAGTCGTACGAAGACAGTTTTGATGTAGAGTTTGAAATATAAAAGTTAAAGCAGAAAAAAAACACGTTTTTTCATGGTCACCCTAAGGCAACTTAGAAAAATGCGCTAAATCGATTAGTTTAAAAGATAGAAAAAAACTTTGTTGTACAAAGTTGTTTAAATTAACTGGGGCTACAACATTGTTGAACTATGTTTATCTCTATCTATAAAGATAGAAATGTTAGATTTTTCATTTCATCGACAATTTTGGTCACCCTATTTTTGATAACAAAAAAATGAGCGCTCTATCATATGTAACAACTTTGTCTAAGACAGTTTTTGTCTAAACAATAAATATCTCCCACAAAGTTGTTTCTAGCGCTTCCTATCTGAGTTGCATTAGGGTAACTATGAAAAAACGGGTTTTTTCACTCTAACTTTTATACAGTAGAACCCCGACTATCCGCGGAATAGTCGGGCTAGCTCACCGCGGATTACGAAAATCGCCGATAACGCAATAAAGGACTAAAAATTAGGTGCAGACACAAAAAAAGATATTTAAGCATGAAAACTATGTTTCATCAATACAGATATCATTAAACTATCTATCTGTAAGGTCGTTTACACCAGTGAAAAGATACTGTGAAAGACATTAACAAAACAAAAGAACAAGACCCTACGCTCACTGGCAAATTCCGGGAAGTTCTATAGGATTACAAGAGAACCCGCTTTCGCGGATAATCGAGGTTCTACTGTAAAGGGCGTACACGAAATTATTGCGACACCGAAAATGTCATGCCAATTTTCTTATAATGTTTAGAATCAAACCAAAATTTTAGGGTTGTTTTATACATATATTTACATCAAAAATCAAAAGAAAAGTTAATCGATGGAGCCTTGAGTGTAAAATTGAACGCATTTTCGCTTGATGCCCTCCATCAAAGTCTTTACAGTGTCATCCGGTACCAGTTTCTCAGTTTTTTTTCCATTTTCTTAACATGTCCTTCTCGTCTTTGACTGTCTTCTTGCTCTTCCGAAGTTCCCGCTTCATTATTGCCCAGTACTGCTCCACCGGGCGCAGCTCCGGACAGTTTGGCGGGTTCATGTCCTTTGGAACAAAATGGACAGGATTGGCCTCATACCACTCCAGGACACTTTTAGAATAGTGGCATGATGCCAAATCTGGCCAAAATAGCGGAGCTTCGTCGTGCTGCTGCAAGAACGGCAAAATGTGCTTCTCGAGGCACTCAGATTTGTAGATCTCGCCATTTACTGTGCCCTTTGTCACGAAAGGCTCACTCCTCAGTCCGCAAGAGCAGATGGCCTGCCAAACGAGATATTTGGAGGTGAACTTCGACATTTTCTTCTTCTTAAATTTGTCGTCCACATCGAACTTGCTCTTGCCCGTGAAAAACTCCAACCCCGGAATTTGCTTAAAATCGGCTTTTATATACGTTTCGTCGGCCATCACACAGCAGCCATATTTTGTCAGCATCTTCTCGTAGAGCTTCCGTGCCCGAGTTTTAACCGTCGATTGTTGCCTCTCATCGCGGTTTGGAAAGTTCTGTACCTTGTATGTATGTAGTCCAGCTCTCTTCTTTGCATTCTGAAAGTAGCTCTGCGACATGCCGATCTTTTTAGCCAAATCACGGCTTGAGACGTTGGGATTTGCTTTAATCATCCGCTTCACCTTTCCCTCCGTCTTTTTGTTCTCCGGTCCCGGTTTTCTTCCAGCTCCTTTGCCGTGGTCCAACGTCAATCACTCCTGGAACCGCTTCAATACTCTTGAGACGGTTGAATGGTGAATGTTCAACATTTTTCCCAACTGCCGGTGCGACAGGTCAGGAAATTCCAGGTGTTTGTAAAGAATTTGTTCTCTTGACTCGCGTTGGTTCACCTCCATTTTCGTTGAATCGAAAAACACGACTTCGAGTTTAACAGCATGTAGACAATACACATCAATGAGAAAGTGTGCAAAATTTGATTGATTTTTACCCAATGGTAAAAAAGTTATGCCCTGTTGAATGTGTCACAATAATTTCGTGTTCGCCCTTTATTTATAACTCTACATCAAAATGGTCTTCGTACGTAATGTACTTATTGATGGTTTTTTTCATGGTGACCCTAACGTAACTTAGAAAAAGGCGCTATATCGGTTGTTTCAAGAGATAGAGAAAAACTTTGTTCTACAAAGATGTAACAAAGAGTAACAACTTTGTCGAAGACAGTAGAATAACTGTCAAGCTCTAAATGCTAATTTCCACTTAAATGCATCTCCTGGACCATTGTGCAATGGTATTAAGCTGGGAATTCAACCCATAAATACATGTCAACAAGTAAGAGACTTAGGTGTGGTCTTAGATGTTTAGGATTGTCGTAATGGACCCACTTTTCATCGTCAGTAACGATTCGATGCAAAAAAAAACCATTTCTCTTACGCGTTGGAGCAGTTGTTCGCACGTGAAAGAACGGCGTTCGACGTCTCGTGGCTTCAATTCATACGGCACCCAATGTCCGATCTTCCGGATCATTCCCATTGCTTTTAAACGATCGGATATGGTTTGCTGAGCTTCAAGTGTATCTGCAAGTTCTTGTTGCGTTTGTGACGGATCTTGATCGACTAATGCATCCAAATCTTCATTTTTAAACTTTTTTGACGTCTTCCAAGTCCAAATCACCACTTTTAAACCGTGTAAAACACGTCTGACACGTTCGCTCAGTTGGAGCATGGTCACCATAAACTGCCTCCAAAATGTGATGACTTTCTGCAGTTTTTTTCTTCATATTGAAATAATGAAGTAACACTCCCCACAAAAACACTCTCGTTGGTACGAAATTCGACATATTAGAAGTGGAAAAAACTATGCTGTTTACGCTTAGACTTTTTGACATGTACTGAATAAGACGCGCATTGATAGTAGCTTTCCAATGAATTTTTTGATTCATTGGAATAATAATCAAGTTACACCATCTGTTGTAAACCCGAAGAAACTTACCGGAACACCTAAAACCAAACACATCTAGGATTGTTGTTACAATATAAACAATTGAAAAAAATCAACTCAACTATGCAACCACAATGTGCCTCAGTAAAGCGTAGCAGGGTACAGCTAGTTCATACATAAAAATGTTACGAATCAAACATTAATAGTGATTTTTCAAAGAATGGTTGTTGTTCGAAAAACTTTTCCACGTTTCATTCTTTGACTAAAATTTAAAAATATCTTAAATTTCATCCTTCAACCGTAATTTTATAGGTATCGTAGATTTGAGTTATAAAATTTTGAATAAAATTTTGGCTTTTTCAAAAATTTGTTTAATTATTTTTCGAATGTTTCATGTATGCAAAGTTGCTTAAATGACTCCGCTCACCAACGGCCAGTCGAGTTGGCATTTAATTCAAGTAAATCTTTTATTGCATGCGATCAAATTCCCCAGTAGTCCTCTTTTGATGTCAGAAATAATCACAGATGATTTGAGAGCAGGTGATAAGCGATTCCAACATATAACAACGATCACTAACATTGATTGCCCATAGTAAACAGATGAATGTTGTGGAATTAAAAAAAAATCATGGTTCTCGTGTTTCTCATACACTGAAGTTGTTTAAATAGGTACTGTGGCACGTAACTTTAACAATTTTGAAAAAGTTTATGCATGTACGATACACATAAAATTTGGTGAAATTACATCGTAATAAAGTGCTATGTAAGTGAGAAATACTAGAATATCTCGATAAATTGTAGACCGTTATGGCATTTTCACTGAAATGATAAACCCGCGCGTGAGTTTCATGCCTTAGGCTGATGTCACATTATGCGGATTCGCCGCCGCGGATTCCGCGAGTAAAACCGCAGCGGAGGATCTACAGTGTATTGTGAATGAGCCATGTCACACAGAGCGGGGCGGTTTTGGAAGCGAATTCATATCGAGAAAAAAAAACCGTCGCGATATCCGCGACGGTGAATCCGCCTAATGTGACATCAGCCTTAACTGAGGATACAGTCATCACTCACCAAAGAGAAACCATGCACTTTTCCTTTTCATCGGCAAATCTATAAAGAGTCTAGTTGGGAGAAATCATGGTGTGAGTGAGTCACACTCTCGTACACTCTCCTTTTACTCTTCAGAGTTCGAGTATTGAGTGAAAAAAACCTATCTTCCACCATCTTGCACTCGAACACATCTAGAACTATGGTGATTATAGACCGGCTATACTCAACCTGCGGCCCGCGGGCAATATGAAAACATTACCTATTTTTGACATAAGACTACATACGTCTGGTAATGGTACCAAATCAGAAAACAGGTCACATTTTTTTTGAAATAGTTTTAACGTCAATTATTTTAGCTCTGAACGGATTTTGATGACAGAATTGGAAATTCACAAAAAAAATTTCGGTACGTTATACATTGTGGTTATGATTAAAATTAACGAAAATTGAAAGAAAACAGCTTTTCCTATAGTGTCCTCGTATCAGGAGAGCGTAAGTCGGTCACTCGAAATGCACATGCAGCATTCGTTCTTTGGACAATGTGGGTACAGAAAATATTCCAATGTAAACTCCGCATTGAGTATGAACAAGCCATTCGCGATTTCAAATTACATTATTCACAATTCATCAGTCACCTAGTGACCAGACGGCAGCAACGCTTTCGAAATGATCTTTCCCAAAGCCGAGTGTCTAGATAACTTTTCCAAATTGGTTTTTTAAGGTTAGAGGCGAATTAACTGATGAATTTTGAGGGCTCTATAATTCAAAACATCATCATCATATTCAGTGAAGTCGTCTTGCTTCAACTATCAGATAGCAGTCTTTCTCAATGTTGATGTCACACACAGCGGATTTGGCCGATTCTAAGGAAGAATGGAAGATAGTATGAGGCATTTTTGTTCGGTGGGAGCACCGCGTTGATTTGTATGCCGTCCGGTGAAGAGTGCCTCTATATTTTTGCATCACATCATAAATGAATCTGTGTTGGGGTGTTAGTTTGAAATTCCTAAAACTCGAGTTTTTCATTTGGGTAGCAAAGTTTTGAGCGTTAAACCTCTGTCGGTTGAACAAAATGGTATGTCAATCACTTCATTCGAATGAAAAACGCTGTAGAAATTCGCCCAGTAGACCGATCCTTTTGAAAATTTTAGACAGTAAAATTAAAACTATTAAACAACTTTTGGCATTTTCTTTTTATTCATACTTCGAGCCCAAGCCCGTATGCTCGCACCTTCCTCTTTACCCCGTCCATAAGGTTCTGTACAACGTCAGGTTCTAGTTTTTTTTAACAGAAATCCATTTTCTCTTGAAGTCCGCCTCCGATTTGACAACTTTTGGGTTCTTCCGGAGGGCCTGCTTCATAATCGCCCAATATTTCTCTATTGGGCGAAGCTCCGGCGCGTTGGGCGGGTTCATTTCCTTTGGCACGAAGGTAGCCCCGTTGGCTTCGTACCACTCCAACACCTCCTTTGAATAGTGGCACGAAGCGAGATCCGGCCAGAAGATGGTCGGGCCCTCGTGCTGCTTCAATAGTGGTAGTAAGCGCTTCTGTAGGCACTCCTTAAGGTAAACCTGCCCGTTTACCGTGCCGGTCATCACGAAGGGGGCGCTCCGCTTTCCGCGGAGATCAGATCGCTTGCCACACCATGTACTTTTTGGCAAACTTGGATAGTTTCTGCTTGCGAATCTCCTCCGGAACGCTGAATTTGTCCTTTGCGGAGAAGAACAACAGTCCCGGCAGCTGACGAAAGTCCGCTTTGACGTAGGTTTCGTCGTCCATTACCAGGCAATGCGGCTTCGTCAGCATTTCGGTGTACAGCTTCCGGGCTCGCGTCTTCCCCACCATGTTTTGCCTTTCGTCGCGGTTAGGAGCCTTCTGAACCTTGTATGTACGCAGGCCCTCCCGCTGCTTGGTCTGCTGGACGAATGAACTTGACAAATTCAGCTTATTGGCGACATCCCGGCCCGAACTTCTCGGATTACGTCTAAACTGCTTAACTACGCGCTTGTGATCTTTTTCACTGACGAAGCATCCATTTTTGCTGTGCTTCACCTTCCGGTCGATGGTTAGGTTCTCGAAGTATCGTTTTAGTACTCTGCTGACCGTGGATTGGACGATTCCCAGCATCTTACCGATGTCCCGATGTGACAACTCCGGATTCTCGAAATGATTGCACAGGATTAATTCACGACGCTCTTTTTCGTTCGACGACATTTTTCCAAATTTACGAAAAATTGACAGTGAAGCATGGCCAACGTGATCTATACACTCTTATCTGATTATAAGCGAAAGCTGAAGATATAATTCCTAAAAATTAAATTTCTACAGCGTTTTTTCCGTGATGCAATTTGATGTGACACACCCCTTTTATATAATCGCCTAGAGCCGCACTGTGTGTAGTATGAGAATAATGTCGTGATGCAAACTGAGTACGTTACGTGTACAATAAACAATTTGAAAAACTCAATTAAACATCGCCTTGAGAAATACCGTTTGGAAAGTCTTGCTGCTGTCCGGTCTGGATGACTGATAAATCGTTTATGACTTATTTGTGATTTTGACGTAGGATTACATCTTTCGGGAACATATTGAGCTATAAATTGAAAATCGAAATTCGAGCACATCGTGAAAACTGTCCAATTTCAAACGCTTATTGCTCAGTCATTTCATGACGGATTGATGAAATTTTTGCGTCAATCGATTTCGACACTCCATAACAATGTTTTATATTAAAGGAAATCATATATGTCATGAAACTAACTATCGAACAATTGAAAAATCCCAACCCCTATCCTAACGGAAATACGCACTTCTGATTGGTCGAAATTGACTACACTTACGGCGGGTCCCTAACATAGACATCAAAACCAAGCTGCCAGGGGGAAATCGGCATTGCAAATACATGAAAGTAGGGGGAGCTTTCGCTCCCACCGAAATGTGTTTCCTAGCAGAGATATTAAAACCAAATCATTATCCAAGAGTTTAACGATTTAATTATTCAAACATATCCAAAATCAACAGATATGCTAACGGAATCCTACGTCAACTATGCAGTCGTGTCTCGGACACAACCCTCCCGTGACTTTTTTTTCAATCGTTCATTCAATTTTCGAGATTTTAATTATTGTTTCCGGGTTGAGAGTTGTGTTCTTCGGTAGAAAACTGAGGATGGAAATTAGTTTCGATGCTATTGTTTTCGCCTCCGCCGCCTCCACACAATAGTTTCGGTTTGGATTTTCTGTTGTCGATTTTTCGTTTTCTGAGATGTTTCGTTCTGCAATGGAGATGTAATTTTGCTAAGAGATACTGAAAAACTACTTGGGTATTGGAGAAGATATGAATTTCCGTTTTAGCGCAGCGACAAATCAACAGTACATGTTGATGCTTAGAATTAATTTGACAATGACAGAAATAACTCCTCGCTCAGTGAAAGCATTCATTTATCGGCCCTTGTCATCACTATCAAATATTTATATCAAAGAGTTTTATTTTAAAATTTCTTTAATGTTTGTTCTCGCCGGCAATAGCTCCGCAGTTCAATGTTAACAATGCAATTGTGTCTTGGACATCACGCTTATTTGATTTTTTTTTGCGGCCCGCGACATCATACGTAACACGTATTTGTGTCCTATCCTTTTCACTTTTTGAAGAACGTCTCCAGATTCGATAAGCCATATTCCCATTGATGATTGCTCGCTCAATATCATCATTAAAGCATTTTTTTTGCTACTTTTGATTTCTCAAAGGTATACAGTCATCATGAAACCTAAGCAAGTGGTGATTCAAAAATACGATCATAACATTCGGATCGTACATAGAAAAGTACGCATCCCAATTAATGTTATGAATGTCTTCTGACAGCTTACTTGAGTCAAAAGTACCATAGTCCCGGTAGACGACCGAATTCTTAAATAGATGATGATGGTCCCACCTCATTCCCCTACAAAGGTTTGAGCAGGACGAGTTATCTTATTGATAATAATTGAGTTACTGTATTTCTTTATTACATCATACTAACCAGTGAGCACATCGAATTGAAAAGAAAACGGACTGGTTATCCCGCAGACATAGATTACTAATCGAAAGAACAATTCAAGCCTTTATCTAAAGTATTCATTCCATGGCATGTCGAAAGAATTTCCGACCCGGGAAGACTCTAGACCGATCGGGAATTGAACCCAATGCCTATGTCAGTATTAGCCATGAATTTACAAGGGAAATCCCGCTTTATCAGATCCCCGGCCACGGCCTGCAATTGCGATCATTTCCAAGTTCTAGTAGCTGAGCAAACCCAAGCCTAATTCTAGCCGATACTTCAGGCCCATTACTTCACATATCCCAAGGCATGTCAAGAAAATTTCCAACCCGAAAAAATCCTTGACCGATCAGGAATTGAACCCAATACCTATGCATTAGCATTAGCCTTGAATTTACAAAGAAATTCCCGCTTCACTGGATACCCGACAACGGTCTGTTAATCGTTTTCGAGGCCAGACAGCAGAGCAAACCTAAGCCTAATTCCAGCCGATACTTCAGGCCCTACATTCAACTTGGGGTATAAACGTGTCAACCTGAATATGCAATGAGATCCGCCACAACACAGAAAAGTCTTGATATAATTATCTGTTGAGAAGATGAATTTCTCTGGCTTACTGCATGACAATTTTGGCGAGCAGAATAACATGTCATGATTTGAAATGCCAGGGACAACAGATCTTGTCTCAGAGCTACATCTGGCGTGTCTGTAATGAGAATGTGCACCCGTGGCCGAGTGGTTAGCGTCTCACATTACCATGCCGGGTGTTCGGGTTCGATTTCCGTTCTGGCCGGGGGATTTATCGTCAAAGAAATTTCCTTCGACTTGCACTGTGGTCACGCGTATTCAAGAGCTTGCCCCTCGGAGTACATTCGAGGCGTGTTATTTGGCTTAAGAAATCTCAACTTAGTATTAGCAAATGACGCTAGTTAGTAAATACGGCAAAAGTTCCACATGGAACGTTAACGCCATTCAAGAAGAAGAAGTCTATAATAAGAAGATCTAGCAAGGAGCAATCAGATCGATGGAAAAATGTTAGTTCGAAATCAACGTACACATACGAAATTTTAAGAATTTCACTGAACCTACGTGATCGATTGAAGAACTTCAGTAAATCAGTGTTGAAGGCACCAATGAATATGGTATTACTAAACCTGACCATAAATTTTTCAAATTGACTGGAAATTGTAAATGGACAGTCGATATTGGGCTGGTTATAATAATCTCCCAACTAAATTTTCTCATTACCTCGAATTACCTCGTTCTGTACCACGAAAATCGGTTGAATCAATCTGAGATAATTCGATATTTTATGTTGCGTCTAAGATACACGCCAATTCCCCCACCATGTCGATTGCAATCATTTCTTATTATTTTATACCCTTCAATATCGATCATTGCATCACTAACAGTGCTGTTTAGCTAGATTTCAGTAAAACAGATTACGTCTACTTTACTGTCGAGGAAATTAGAACGAAGCTCACGAAACTTTGAAAAGTTACGAGTAATTAAGCTTTGAACGTTAATATGACAAACATTGCGACTCTGAAAATGGAGAAAATACTGCATTGGTGAGCGAGCAAGAACATTAACCACCCGTTTCACAATCGCGATTAAATGGATTTCTACTTCTTCTTCGTTCGTATAAACTTTGCAGTTCATTCGTTCTGTGAAGGGCCCTTGGGGACAACTCAATCCAAACTCACTCTCCACCTGCCTCGAAAAAGACACTTCATTGTCGCTCGGCGCTCCTAAGCGAACCATGTCCGCTTTCAACAACATCAAACGACGTTATTATTTTGAAATGGATTTCTAAGCGGTCACTGGCTTATATATATATATATATTTGAGTGATTTGGAAAGCCTGCATTCCAAATTATTTTTATGCTATTGAAACAATGTTTTGGGTCAATAAGTAGCAAGCATATAACTCCTAGATAGTTTTCCTTCTGTATAAAATGACCATTTCGTTGAGCCGGGAAAGAACAATTAATGCTCAAAAAGGAATCGATTCCTCCTCGGAAATATCCAGCACAAATATTACACCCTCTTACTGCCAATTCGAAATGACGATCGTACGCGGCATTCGTAAACAAATGATGCAATTGCTGCTTTCATTAATGTGCTTCCTTCGATATGGTGAAAAATCCTCTACATCAGGGATCCTCAAAATATTTTGAGACCCCTTTTCCAGAATAAAGTGATGCCATCGACCCCTATAGCCAAATTTATTTAGAAATTGTATCTTTATCTTATTCATACAAAATGCTTACCAATTCAAAAACTTTGCGGTTGGTTAAGTGAGTAAACTTAACATAATTTTTTCATCAAAAAATAGACATAAAATTCAGTAAATATTTAAAAAAAATAATACAAATTACAACAAAAAATGTTTCTACTAGAATATTAGTCATTCTTATAACAAGATCATTTAACAGTTCGGCTGAAAAGTTCATAAGATTAACGTCTAAATGGCGCCTCTTACAAAAATCTACTTGACTATCACAGAGCACCATATTTCATAGATACGTGTCAAATTTTTTACAGCAATCGTTCGATTGGTTCGTGAGTTAAAGCATTGAGAGTGAAGCAACTTTTGTTATTGTGAAAAAATGGAAAAATCTGAATTTCGTGTATTGATGACAAAATTGCATGAATTGGGCTTCGAATTGCTTCCGCATCCACCGTATTCTCCAGATCTAGCCTCAGCGACTATTTTCTGTTCGCAGACCTGAAAAGAATGCTCGCTGGCAAGAAATTTAAGACCGGTGATCAAGTGATCACCGAAACTGAGCATAACTTATACAGCATCGTGAACGTTTCAAATAAGAAATTGTTTCAAAAAATTGAAATTGTACCCCTAGATTTTAGACCTCGTGGCCCACAAAATCAGTGTTCATTAATGTCGACCCCCGGAAAATTTATATCGATCCCAAGGAATCTACACCATACCAAACATTTCGTATTCTCCACTATGAAATCCATAGTCAGTAGCACCCCAGCACTTTATTTTTCGCTGAATGATCCGTTCAGGTCGGCTGCAGAAAATCAATGGGATTGGAAGAGAAGAGTATAGTGCTTATGGCAGTATCCTAGTCTAGAAATCTAAAAAAACAAATTCTGAAGTTTAGGCATTCAAGAATATGCCCTAGAAAAGATTTTTCGAAAATCCCATTATTCACCGATTTATAGCCATTATAGGGATACTGTATCGAATCTAGTTCGGCCAGAACAGTTAACTTCAAACGCGTTTTTATTTTTTTTTCAGACTGGCGTAGAGTAGTGCGGGGTAAAGGTGCACACCTAACTGTTGTCGCTCAATAACTCTTGAAATGAAAGCATACAAAATTCAGTTTGCTTACCAAACTGTAGTATATACTTTTGAAAAGAAGTACAAGAATTTCTCGAGTTTTGTTTGTCGTTAGATAAATACCTATCTTAATACAAAATAACAAATGCGAACTTTTGCCCCATAGTGGGGGGTTCTGAGGATTTCGACGCTTTGCCTTGGAGTGCTGTTGCTTCGTTGCGATTTTGTGGGGTTCGCAGAAACAGACGATGTTTCCTCATGAATCTAGAAGTCCAATCCCTTAGTGCCAGGTTTGCAACTTGGTTGAATTCGTGCTGAAGGTTGTTGGCGTCCGCAAAATCAAACGCCAGGCGCCGTAAATCATTGAGAGTCATACCAAAGACACCTTTGTCAAGTGCTCTGCGAAGGTTCGCCAGATCCTCAAACTGCTTACTCGTAAATACTGGTCTAAACCGTCCTAGGTGCTCGCTGACGCATCCCAGCAGAAGCAGAAATGCTAATAAATGAAGATTCAAATCATAAATCAATGACTGACATGAGCCTCTTCCTCAGAGCTGATTCAGAGATACCGAGGCCTGCCGCAATCCGACACTTCGAGACTCCCCCCGAAGCCTCTGTCGGGCCATTTCGAGCAAGTGCATTTCTTCAAATTAGTTTTCTTCTTGTGGGTCCCGTTAAAAACATGTTTGGAAACATTTTATAATTTTTTTTAGAGTAAAACGCTAATACGCACTTTTGTCCACAAGCAATTCATCAACTTATCGAATTTCTAAAATAAATTGAAACATTTTTGAAAACTCTTAAACTTTTCCACGAAAACAAATATGCACTATTATCTAGTATAGAATGAAGGTTTCCTTGACAATGTAGTTTCGAACTTTCCAGTTATTTTAGGAAACCAAATCATCATCCCCAAACTTGAAAAAAAAATAGATCAAAACAACGCGAAGCTCTTCTTACCTCATAACTTTTTACCACTTACATTAAATGTATCTTGTTTATATGTGTGAGCTGCTGATGTAATAATGTGTCAAACGAATACACTGTTGCCGAATTTTTATGTTCGTTTGTTTCAAAAAGGCCAATGCGCATTTTTGTACCGTACTATCTTATGACTCATCCATGAGGAATATGTGTTGATGGACATCTTCTCAGATGAACGGTTTGACACGGAGAAAACACGGACACTTAAAAAATGCTGATGTTTGATTATTGAGTAAGTTTTTTTTTTAAATTTCACTGAATTACTTTTAGAGCGTGTAAAAGCACAGTTTACATCATTACGTCACAGGAACAAGTGTGTTGCGGATCAATCCTGCACGCTCGTAATCAAAATTTCAGTATATCAGCTGCTATTGAAGTATTCCAAATCTACGGTGTATGATTTTTGACGTAGGACTACGTCTTTCATTTCTATACCGGGGTGTAAAATCAAAGTTTCGAAAACGAAAGCGTTACGCCGGAGACCGAGATTTTGAGCGTTAATAGCTCCTAAACAACTGAACGAAATGGTATGATAAACACTTCATTCGAAAGATAAAATGACTACGCGTTATATACTTGTTACTTTTTGATCCAAAAACTTGTTTCAATAGTCTTAAAATTGCTTTCAAAACAGGCTATTGAAATCACCAATCGATATATAAGCGAGCGTCGCTCGGAAACCCACTCAGTTCTAATTGAACAGCGATTGGAGCATGTTGTCGCTGTTGCGGTGAAGCTCTTTATTTATCATGAAAGCGCGGATGAACGGTGTCACCAAGAGCCTGTTTGTGCACCCTAGGCCAGAAGGGAATCTATCAGGAGGAGAGTGATGCCACAAACGGTTCCCTGGGAAGACATCGCTACACACACATACACGCGCGGCTATTAACAGGTGGTTATCGAGTTGGCATTAACCACTGGTGGGCTTCCAGTATCGAGGAAAATGTGGAAATATCTAATCGTTACTGAAAATAATCTGCCAGTTCCTTTGGGAATTTTCAAAATATATTCATGTGAAAGAGTTTAATTGAATGTTTTCTATCCATGTTACACTGTGACCAAATATGTTTCAATCAAGTGCTATTAACAGGTGGTTATCGAGTTGGCATTAACCACTGGTGGGCTTCCAGTATCGAGGAAAATGTGGAAATAACTAATCGTTACTGAAAATAATCTGCCAGTTCCTCTGGGAATTTTCAAAATATATTCATGTGAAAGAGTTTAATTGAATGTTTTCTATCCATGTAACACTGTGACCAAATATGTTTCAATCAAGTGCTATTAACAGGTGGTTATCGAGTTGGCATTAACCACTGGTGGGCTTCCAGTATCGAGGAAAATGTGGAAATAACTAATCGTTACTGAAAATAATCTGCCAGTTCCTCTGGGAATTTTCAAAATATATTCATGTGAAAAAGTTTAATTGAATGTTTTCTATCCATGTAACACTGTGACCAAATATGTTTCAATCAAGTGCTATTAACAGGTGGTTATCGAGTTGGCATTAACCACAGGTGGGCTTCCAGTATCGAGGAAAATGTGGAAATATCTAATCGTTACTGAAAATAATCTGCCAGTTCCTCTGGGAATTTAAAAATACATTGATGTGAAAGAGTTTATTTGAATGTTTTCTATCCATATAACACTGTGACCAAATACATTTGGTTTTGTGATTTTTCAATCAATCGCAATTAACAGGATAGCTTCTGAAGATTATTCTTCCCCATCAGTAGGATATTTTCGTATCCAATATTGGATGCATAAAACCTTGTGCCTCCAACGTAACGCTTTCGTTTTCGAAGTCCCCCAAATATTCATTCATTCAGAATGAATTCAGATTCAACTTCTAACAAATGATCTCTAAATCAACGATAGTCCTACGTCACCCTTGCGGTTATACCATAGATATAACCCACTTCCTGTTTTTTCATCTCATTTCTTTGTTTATTAGGCTCATTGGCATTTTAGCTGTAACAGAGCCGGGTTTAAGTCGTGTTGGGGAAGACGAGGTAAGACGGCCACCCTAAGCATAGAGTGGAATTAAACACTATGCATACAAAATTGAGGCATTTCATTATGTCAGCATGGATCTTTAGGATGTTTTCCGTAATCAGGTTGACTTCCAAAAATTTATCTTTTCATTTTATAATATTTACTGATAAATTTAAAAAGGTATGAAAAAGGTGCTACTAAAATCTTAACGGGTCAAGTTGGCCACCACTAAGGGTGAGATGGCCACATGAAATGACTTGTGAATCTAGGCGTATAGAGGACGATTGTATCCGGCAAAATTGTGCTACATACCGTTCTGAATCATATTTTGGACACTTTGTTCTAATATCTTGAAATGATTATTGCACTGATGATATAACTATAAAATTAATATCACAATTGCTTCTTTAGATTAATCCCTTGGTTTCACTATCACTTCATTCGAGAATTACATTTAAATTATTGCATAGAAGGAAAAAATCCATCCAAAATCCAAAATCCACTCATTATCGTTTGTGTTTGACGTTTGCTTAGCGTGAGCACGTAGAATTTACCCCTTCATCAATATCGTTCTGAATCATATTTCGGACACTTTGTTCTAATATCTTGAAATTCTTAATGCACTGATGATATAACTATCAAATTAATATCACAATTGCTTCTTTAGAGTAATCTTTTGGTTTCACTATCATTTCACATACATTTGAATTATAACATAATCGGCAGAAATCTTACAACACTACCAATTATCGTTTGTGTTTGACGTTTGACGTTTGACGTAGAATTTACCCGTTCTTAAATATTTAAATTTCTCCCGTGTTTCATCAGTTCTGGTAAGTGTTTCGCAGTTGACTATAAAATATAATCAGGGGAATGTAATTTTCATCAAAAAAATTACAAAATGAAGTGTCCGAAATTTGGATTCAATCTGTCCGAAATTAAAGCATATTGAACTAATTTATTAAAAATATCAACCAAATAATACATGTGCATAAAGTTTAGATCTGTTTTCTGCATCATATGCCTTAAGTGTCCGAAATATGATTCAGAACGGTATTTAAATTTCTCTCGTGTTTCATCAGTTTTTATCATTGTTATCAGGTTACTGTGTTTCGCAGTTGACTATTAAATATAATCAAGTGTAATGTAATTTTCGTTCAAAAAATTACAAAATAAAGTGTCCGAAATTTGAATTCAATCTGTCCGAAATTTGATTTTTTTATAAATAGTGTCCGAAGTTTGATTCTTATTCGCTTGATTTGAATAGCATTTTATTCGATGATTTTTTTATGTTTTTAATCAAATAGGTACCAAAGTAGAAAGCTTAAAAGCATATTAAACTAATATATTAAAATATCAACCAAATATTACCTGTGCATAAATTTGAGATCTGTTGTCAGCATCAAACGCCTTAAGTGTCCGAAATATGATTCAGAACGGTATCAAGGTCGTTGTATTTTAGATCAAGCGTAACAAGAGTGGGAGGTGTTATTTTTCCTGGATTACCTACAACGCGCTCAATGTGCAACCCTTGCGAAATTATCGTAATTAAAAATTATTATATTTGGTATCTAAAGAAGAATAAATTACATATATAAGAATATTTATTTACTTACCTTTTGCTCCAAGAATAATCACCTGTAAAAAATGGGTGGGTTATAGCTATGATATAACCGCCAAGTTTACGTGGGACTAGCTCAGCTTAGCAATCATTTGTTTGTATTGATTAAATTTTTGATTGAATAAAACGATTTCCGAATTCAATCGAATTTAATATATTTGCTTTGTGAGTAAAAAGATTGAATAAATGTCATATAAGGTCAATTCATGCAATGTGATATATTATGTTCTTCGTTACAAATAAAGTTAATGACAGTCCTTTCACGTTTGGTATGATGCCTAGGACAAAATATGTGAACGGATGAATTATCAAACGATTATTTTATTTTACATTTCCCTCTGAAGTTTGCATCTCTCAAGTGCACGTACTTCTCGAACCGCGATTTTTTTTTGATTTGATGAACTTCAGGCACTCATTGCCAGAAATTTAGTGAGCAGAAGATATGAAGGCATATCTTTGAATGTAATCTTGAATAACCGAGCCAAAGCGTTGTGTTCGTACTCGTTTTTGTAATCCGTGTTAGGAAAACATATTTCGGAGTGCAAAAAAGCATACGGGTGAAGAAAGTACCCCCTGCTTGCATGAATCAACAACTTCAACTTATACTTTTTATATTATAGAGCCTCAAACTTGAAAGTTCATTCGCTTCTAATGTCTGCTGACTGACTGATGATGAATTAGAGAGATTTTAAACTTTTCAGTTCATTTGCCTCTAATGTCTGCTAGATTTTCCCAGATTCCTAAGTTTAGAAGACCGTGTTTAGGAAACATATTCTGGTCTGCACAAAGGCAAGCGAGTACAAAAGTACTCGCAGTTTGAATTTATTTACAAAACCAATTTCCCCATGCTCCTTGGATTTAAAGTCTGTGTTAGGGAATGCGTATTTCAGTCGGAACAAAAATACTCCCGACCTGCATGAATTTGCAATGCCAATTCCCCCAGACACCTTGGTTCTGTGTTGGGGAAACACATTTCGGTCGGAACAAAAAATATCCTCGATTTGAATTAATTTGCAATACCAATTTTCCCGCGCTCCATGGATTTGAAGTCTGTGTTAGGGAAACACATTTAAGTCGGAACAAAAATACCCCCGTGTGTTTGCAATGCCGATTTCCACAACACTGCTTGGTTTTGAAGTCTGTGTTAGGGAACACATTTCGGTGAGAACAAACATCCCCATACTTTCATGTATTTGCAATGCCGATTTCCCCAAGGCTGCTTGGTTATGATGGCTGTGTTGGGGAAACCGTAAATCGGGCCAATCAAAACGAGGTAGTTAGGGCGTTTAGATAACGTTTAACATTTTACAGTTATTCAATTGTTTAGCTAATGAAAAAAATGGGTGGTTTATATCTATGATATAACCGCAAGGTTGACGTGGGACTATCTTAGCTTAGTAACCATTTGTATGTATTGATTGCAGTTTGCATGTATTTGCAATGGCGATTTCCCCAGACACCTTGGTTTAGAAGTCTTTATAGGTAATCAGATTTCAGTCGGAACAAAAATACTCCCGACTTGCATGAATTTGCAATACCAATTTCCCTGGACACCTTGTTTCTGAAGCCTGTGTTGGGGAAACATATTTTAGTCGGAACAAATTGCCCTCGACTTGCATGTATTAGCAATGCCAATTTTCCCTCGCTCCATGGATTTGAAGTCTGTGGTAGGGAAACACATTTCAGTCGGAACAAAAATGCCCCCGAATATTTGCAATGCTAACTTTCCCACGCTCCTTGGACTTGAAGTCTGCGTTAGGGAAACGCATTTCGGTGGGAACAAAAGCTGCCCCTACTTTCATGTATTTGCAATGTCGATTTCGCCAATGCTGCTTGGTTTTGAAGTCTGTGTTAGGGAACATATTTTGGAGAGAACAAAAGTCCCCCTAGACGAATGATTGTCTTGCGTTGCTTTCTTCAGAAATTCAAATGGCTTACGCCGAAAAAAAACAAATGGCTTCAGTATTCTTGGACATAAAGGGGGCCTTTGATTCAGTTTCAATAGAGGTCCTGTCAGACAAATTACACTCTCGGGGTCTGCCGCCTCTATTGAATAATATGTTATATAACTTGCTTTGTGAGAAACATTTGAATTTTTCTCATGGAGATTCGGCAGTGAGTCGGATCTCTTACATGGGCCTCCCCCAGGGCTCATGTTTAAGCCCCCTTTTGTACAACTTCTATGTAAGCGACATCGACAATTGCCTTACACAAAATTGCAACCTAAGACAACTTGCAGATGATGGAGTGGTGTCTGTCGTAGGATCAAACGAATCCGACCTGCAAGGACCCTTACAAGATACTTTGAACAATTTTTCAACCTGGGCCATTGGGCTAGGGATCGAATTCTCCACGGAGAAAACAGAGATGGTGGTTTTTTCTAGGAAGCATAGACCAGCAAAACCAAAGCTTCAACTTTTGGGTAAACCGATCACTCATGCTATGTCATTCAAGTATCTTGGGGTCTGGTTCGACTCCAAATGTACTTGGGGGGCCCATATTAGGTATCTGAGTAAAAAATGTCAACAAAGAATAAACTTTCTCCGTACAATTACCGGCACCTGGTGGGGTGCCCATCCTGAAGATCTTATAATGTTGTATCGAACAACTATTCTCTCAGTGATGGAGTATGGCAGTTTCTGTTTTCAATAAGCTGCCAAAACACACCTCATTAAACTCGAGCGAATTCAGTATCTTTGTCTCCGTATTGCGTTGGGATGTATGCCCTCAACGCATACCATGAGTCTCGAGGTCTACTCCCACTAAAAGATCGCTTCAATTTATTATCTCTTCGGTTCCTCATCCGGTGTAAGGTTATGAACCCATTGGTGATCGGAAATTTTGAGCAGCTTATCGAGCTAAATTTTCATTCTGGATTCATGAGCTCATATCATGAATTCATCACCATGCAGGTTGATCCTTCTTCGTATATTCCCAACCGTGTTTGTTTTTCTGACTACATCAATTCCTCTGTACATTTTGATCTGTTCATGAAGGAGAAAATCCATGAAATTCCAGATTATCTTCGATCGAGGATCGCTCCTACGATCTTCAAAGCAAAGTATGGGCGTGTCAATTGTGATAATATGTACTTTACTGATGGTTCCTCTATGAATGAGTCCACAGGATTTGGAGTGTTCAACGTATTTTTTAGCACCTCACACAGTCTTCAGAATCCTTGCTCGGTATATATTGCTGAATTGGCAGCGATATACTGGGCGCTGGACAGCGTCGCCTCACGACCTGTTGAACACTATTACATTGTAACGGATAGTCTTAGCTCTGTCGAAGCTATCCGTTCAGTGAGGCCGGAAAAGCACTCGCCGTACTTCCTTGAGAGAATACGAGAAATTTTGAGTGCTTTATCCAGACGCTGTTATGTCATTACCTTTGTCTGGGTCCCTTCACATTGCTCCATTTCGGGTAATGAGAGGGCTGACTCATTAGCAAAGGTAGGTGCAATTGAAGGCGATATTTATCAGCGTCAAATCGCCTTCAATGAATTTTATTCTTTAGTTCGTAAAAATACCATCGCTAACTGGCAACGCAAGTGGAACGAAGATGAATTGGGCCGGTGGTTCCACTCGATTATCCCTAAGGTTAGCCTCAAACCATGGTTCAAAAGTCTGGACTTGAGTCGGGACTTTATTCGGACCTTCTCCCGACTCATGTCCAATCACTGTTCTTTAGATGCGCTGCTTTTTCGTTTCAAGCTTGCCGACAGCAATCTCTGCGTTTGTGGCCATGGTTACCACGACATCGAACACGTTGTTTGGTCGTGCGAGCTATATTTTGTCGCCAGATCGAATTTAGAAAACTCCCTTCGGGCTCGAGGAAGGCAGCCCAATGTGCCGGTGAGAGATGTGTTGGCTCGGTTAGACCTTGATTACATGTCCCAAATATATGTTTTCTTTAAAGATATCGATCTTCGAGTGTGATTGTTCTTACATCCTTTCCCCCCCATTTTCTCCTCCTTTTCGTCCTTCGCGAGCTATCGGTTCCCTAACATTAGAATAAGTTAAATTGTTAATACATATTAGATGTAAGGATAGTTTAAGAATTCAGTGTGATGTGTGAGTATGAATGTGAAAGTGAGTGTGAGTGTGAGTGTGAACATGGTTACAATCTCCTTACATCCCATCCTTTTCCTAAAGAAAATGTGTCACCCTTCTAAACTCGAGTCGACCGCGAGTAATCGGTTTCCTATTTCATTAACCGTAGAATTAAGAAAACATGTTAATAGTAAAAGTATAGTTGAGAGTTTGGCTTCTTTAAACCTATGTAACTGAGCCTGTACAAATAAACGAATTATAAAAAAAAAAAAAAAAGTCCCCCTACTTTCATGTATTTTCAATTCCGATTTCCCCAACGCTGCTTGGTTTTGAAGTCTGTGTTGGGGAAACCGTAAATCGGGCCAATCAAAACGAGGCAGTTAGGGCGTTTAGATAACGCTTAACATTTTACAGTTATTCAATTATTTATCTAATGAAAAATGACATTTTATTAATTGCGATAGATGCGTAGAAATATTCCCTATCAATTGATGCAAACATCTTTCCGATCCAGTAGAAAATGTTCGAGTTATAAGCATTCGAAATCTTGCATTTTTTCCTGCATGTTCAGTGTTTATGTTTTCATTTTACCCCCCATATATTCCGGTTAGACGTAGTCCCACGTCAATAACATTCTATTAATTGCGATAGATGCGTAGAAATATTCCCTATCAATTGATGCAAACATCTTTCCGGTACAGTAAGAAATGTTCGAGTTTTAAGCATTCGGAATCTTTCATTTTTTCTTGCAAGTTCTGTGTTTATGTTTTCACTCTACCCCCCATATACTCCGGTTCGACGTAGTCCCACGTCAAAAGGATCAAACATTATTATAAGCACAATACGCAGAATACTTACCACAGCACAAAACAAGAATCACAACAAAACAACATGTAAACAATCACAACACACAAACATTAACCAGAGAATTGTCATGGGAACAGGTAGAAAACGGACCCGCTATACAATGAGTAGTTTTGTTATAGCGAATATTTCATACGCAATCCAAACAAAAAATGACTATAGGATCGTAAAAAAGGGCACGAAATATTCAGAACAGTTCAGTCGCAAATACACCATCGATCAGTAAAGTTCAACCGTCTTGACTTTATTCGATCAAATTTTATCTGCATCAACGGGTAGCCAGTTTACTCTCATCTCTACTACTAGAACTCTGCTCATTAATCACTCTGGGCGGAGATACGCGCAAAAATGGGCATACATGATTGAGTGTAATGCAATACACCAAACTGATATATAATAATTGTCCAATAGATGATTGTTTCAATAATCTAGAGAGTGGCCATCTTACCCCGTGTGGCCGTCTTCCCCCGTCTTCCCCTACATGTACAAATGTTTATGGTTCTAAAAATCGCAAATTACACAGTAATTTAGGCGTTTAGTCTTTTAGGCGTTAGGTTTTCTGTTCCATTACATTATGGTAAATTACACTGTAGTAGCCATTTAGGTGTAAGGGTATTCTTTCTGTGTTCCATTGTTCAGCAGACCGGACAGCGGAGACAGTTGATATTGATCATTGTTGGGTTATTAATAGAACAACATGTTTCTTGCAGAGCAGAGTAGTTGTATGGATGAATCGATCTTTGTTCCACCGTGGAGCGATCTTCATCGCTGATGAGGGTTGCGTGGACGTAGTAATTCTATAACAACACAAAGATGGTCAATTGAGGGCCCTGAACTCACGATCGATCGCTTAGTAAGCGAACGCGTAACCAAGTGGCTACGAAGACCCCCACGGTGTGTGATGTTCTGAAACGATTTGTAAACATATTAATTTTGATTAAATCGCTTAAACGGTACTTTTGATAAAAACGTGAGTTTTTGTGTGTCATAATTCTGAAATGGGGATTTTCAAATAATTGCGAAACTGACGAAATGCTCAATGTGTAATGTTTGATCATAAGCACTAATCATTGTCCCATCATTTTAAATGGTAATACTTTTCACCTTCTACTTGCGGCTACAGTTGCTGTTCGGTTTTCCTTTCCGTTGAAATTAGCACACCCGTCGTGGCACAGTTTGCACAGCGTCACTTTTGCTTGTCCCAGGAGGTGAACTGACTAGCTCAACTCAATGAGCCCTCAGCAGGAAGTGTATGCGAAACGGAAGGATACACCGTACCGACAATGATGTTAAATTTGAATCCCGTAACGACATGGCTTGCAGCAGTGTCCGCTCGTTGCCTGCTCTAATTCAATAATTAGCGGTGATATTAGAATTATGGCTAATGTAACCATGCCATCAGTGGCTTAGATACGAGTTGTTCTCTCGTCAGGATGTCAGATTGGTATGTAATATAAAATCGATCAATCATTTTTTCCCCCTCAGAGGTATGCAATATTGACATTGGAATTTAATTTTGCAATGCATAATAGGTGTTGCAATACATATTGGCATTTTCATATCTCTTGGAATGAAGTTTGAAAATGAGGAAAACGTGAAACTATATGATTGAAGCCAATATTTGAATAAATCAATTTTCCATTCCAATTTTGTCACGTTCTGTCGTGTTATATTTATGCTAATCCTTTGTTGTCGTGAAAAGCTGTTCTCGATTATAGTCCAAATAGGAATCATCCTTTTTATACTCATACACCATATGTTGAGCGACAAAACAGGGCAGCCTGTCTGTGGTTTTATCATTAATGCACACGTCAGACTCGGACGACAGGAATGGGTGTACATCCGTACACGACTGACACAATCATGCCATTCACACATGGCCATTGATCAACCTTTCGCAGTGTTCGACATGTAGCCGTCGCACAGTGGTCCCTGAGAAAATTTAGGCGGCCAAAACACGGAAAATGATGTTGCATAAACACAAAAAAAAATCTACAGTTCAGATTCATTCTTATTCTAGGATGTTCAAGGCACCTAGGATCACGTGTTTCACGCCATTCCGCGCACGCATCATTGCCCTGGCAACGTGATAAGATATAAGTTTCGCATGCTCGTCGGTGCCACTATTTCGCGTGTGTTTTTCTAACATGTGTTTTGGTGAAGTATTTAAACGATTTTTCGGCTCATTATGTTTCTTGAAGAATTTTCAACGGAGAACTTAAATTTGTTGTCAGTTTCAAAATTCGGTTGGTTTTAGTATGTGTTAACTCCACACAAAGTAAGTACTATTTTGGAAGTTTGATTTTGCCACGGATGGACTTATAAAAATTGACTCGCATTTCCCCGCAAAACTTTTTTTTTAGTGAAAGTGTTCCTCAAAGTGTCTTTAACACTGAGCACTTGAGTTTTTCATCCCCCTTTTAGATTTTTCTCAATATTAATCCGAAATCAGCCATTCCATGCCAAACCGATATAGTGTTCGTCAGATTTTCGTGAAAATTGGTAGTTTTGTTCTTCATCCCAAAACATTAGACCCGTTTTTTTTTTATTTTTTTCAGTAGGGTGACCATTTCCATTTTGGGGTTGTCCGAAAAATCAACTCTTTTTCAAAAATTCATAGAACTTGTCAATATCTCAACTTCACTCAAAGTTATTTATATTTCTTCCAAAAAATCACGCTCTTTTCATTTGTTTGTCATTCTTTCTGGGGCAAGCATAAGACATTTTTGTTGACGGAATTTGAAAGAACAGATTTCACGCTATATAATATGTGATTTTCAAAACTCTGTTATTTTTTGTGTTTGAGTAAATTAAAATAGAAATCATGAGTTTTTGGACGAAAACCAATCAATAACTTTGAGTAGGATTAAGATATTGACAAGTTCTGCATCGCCAAATGTTGGTATTCATATGCTCTAAAAGTCGTACGAAAGCCATTTTTATGTAGAGTTATATATATAAAAAAAAATTGTATTAGACAAAGAGCGCTCATTTTTATGTTATCAAAAATAGGGTGACCAAAATTTCCGAAGAAATGAAAAATCTAACTTCTCTATCTTTATAGATAAAGATAAACATAGTTCAACAATGTTGTAGCCCCAGTTATTTTAAACAAGCTTTTTTTATCTTTTAAAGTAATAGATTTAGCGTTTTTTTCTAAGTTACATTAGGATGACCATGAAAAAACGTGTTTTTTCTGCTTTAACTTTTGTATTTCAAATTCTACATCAAAACTGTCTTCGTATGACTTTAAGAGCTTATAGATATCAACATTTTGCGATGCAGAATTTTTCTGTATCTTAATTCTACTCAATGTTATTGATGGTTTTTTACCCAAATACTCATGATTTCAATTTTAATTTACTCAAACACGAAAAATAACATCGTTTTAAAAATCACACATCATGTAGAGTGAAGTATGCTCTTTTAAATGCCGCCAATAAACTTTGTTTACGTTTGCCCCAGAAGGAATAACAAACAATTGAAGAAAGTGTATTTTTTGGGAAGAAAAATCAATAGCTTAGAGTGAAGTTGAGATATGGACAAGTTCTGCATTGAAAAATATTTGTATTAGTAAGCTCTAAAAGTCATTCGAAGACAGTTTGCATGTAGAATTTGAAATATAATAGTTAGAGCGAAAAAATAGTTTTTTTTTCATGGTGACCCTAACGTAACATAGAAAAATGACGCTATAACGATTATTTTAAGAGATAAAGATAAACTTTGTTCTACAAAGATGTCTCAAATAACTGGGACTACAACATTGTCGAACTATGTTTACCTCTATCTCTAAACATAAGAAAGTTTTATTTTTTATTTGATCGACACTTTTGGCCACCCTATTTTGATAACATAAAAATGAGCGCTCTATCATATGCAACAACTTTGTTTAAGACAGTTTTTGTCTAGAGAATAACTGTCAAGCTCTAAATGCTAATTTCCACTTAAATGCATCTCCTGGACCATTGTGCCATGGTAAAGCAATGTATGGTGCTTGACACAACTACAACCCGAGCAGCAACAGCATATCCCGATGCCGAACATAAGAACTGAACGCATACAAACAAATACGTGTATTCGCTACCAATATTGTTATTCCAAATCCAACTTTCCAATGTGTAGCATCGCGAAATAAATCCACATGTGTTGAAAAGTATTTCGGTGTTTAATTTACCAAGTGTTAGAAGTTTTCGTGTATAATCCTGAGCTATCAACCCGAGGCCTCCTTCAGTCGAAGCATCCGCCTAGTTCCTCAATGGTGTGATCCACCATTATTATTGATTGTATTCGATTTTTATTGTTTTCATAGTCTCGGGACCAAGGGCGCTATATCATTCCATATTTTTTCTGAAAAGCTTTTCACATAATATATGTCAAAACCAGAGAGGCGTTCTTTTTGAGTTATGTTTTTTTCAAAGTTAACCGATAATTCAAAACATCAATTTTTTCCTCTTTTTTTTTTGTTTTTCGGTGAAATTAAGTTGAAAAATTAACTCTTCTTAACCGAAAACATGCATTTTGATACCAAACACGATAAAAACTGAAAACTTTTAACTTTGCCCCTTCGCACCGCACTTCCCCCACCCCTTTTGGTTTTTGATGAAACCCTGTTGAAAAATGAACTCGCCGTGTCCGAAAACCCCAGTCTTCCAAAAATTGGGTTTTTAGCTCAAAAATCTGAGTTTTGGCCGCCTAAATTTTCTCAAGGCCACTGTGCGTCGCCTGATTTTATGAATTTATGCACTCGGTCTAGAATTACATACGACATGGATGGTATTCATTCAGCTGGACATAAAGAATGCAATGAATGGCATCGGATATCAATTGGGTGGTGTAACATTTAGCTTTGTTGGGCCCTTTAAAAAAACGTCCCAATGTTGGACAGCACGATATGACTAAAGTATGACTTTCATCATCGAATAAATTGTACACTTACCGTTATTTTAGGTGAGGTATGAGTTGACTTCAATCTCGACAGGTACTTCAGTACCACCAAACGTACTGCCACTGAAGTACCTGTCGAGATTGAAGTCAACTTACCAGTACGGCCCTGTGTCGGCTCAAGCGTGGGAACCATTCGTGGGTATTCCATGCCACTAATGTCGAGGAAGGCTGATACGATACAAAGGTCCGGCAAGAGACCTTCAAGGCGAACTGTTCACGGGTCTCAAACACGCTCTTCTATGTGGTATTATTTGTTATGGATCTGTTCCTAGCAACAATGAGGAAACTCAAAATGAGGAAGGGCGGCATTTCGGATGTTTTATATTTCCTCCATTTTTTTCGGATGATAATGTACTCCAGCCATCGGATGTTGTGCTTCCAATACTCAGTCGCGGGACGTTAGGGAAACTGGTTCTGCGTTCTGGATATTGCCACGGTAGATTTATGGTCATTTTTACATCAATCCGCACTGAACGCGGATTCTCTTCGCGTCGTTTTTTTCCGCGTGCGTTAAACACGTTGAACCCCGTGTCGGCCACTAGTGACCGAAATTGAATTTATTGGTAGGAAGGCACTGACTGACTGGAACTGACAAACGGAAAAAGAAAATAGAAATTTATAGGATGTTGTGTCCAAGATACGACCGCATTGTTGACGTAGAACTACGCTGTTATTTTATATAAGTCGCTTGTTTCTACCTTCGGATATTATTCTATAATGCTGTGAAATTTTAGAAACTACTGCTTAGTAGAATAATCTTTGAAATAGTATTGCCTCAAAGGAATCGCACCTCTAGGCATCGTTCGTACAACGTAAACCAAGCGCCAACTAAGCGTTCGCCATAGCATGCATACAGAGCCATACATTGGTGGCTTGAAACTACTAGGAATATAAACACTTCTCATCATCGATTCAACGCATCAACGCTTCAAACGCTTCTGTTAATATTACTGGCCTCGAAAAAAGTTTCATTACTTTCTCACGCTCGAGAGAAGCTCAGCTGTCACCCTTAGTGGAGGAAGTTTTGCTACTAGCAAGCGAAACCTAATCACATACAAAATTCTAGAACGACATCTACTTCCTTGGTGACTAAACAAGCGAAATAAACTCGTTTTGTTTATGACAACCTCGCAAACAGTAGCAATGCTTTATTATGATCAATATTAGCACAAATGCAATCCGAGTTGAAGGCAGTTTTGCGACTGGCACGCGAACCCAAATAACTTATAACATTCCAGTAAGACATTCAAGATGCTTGGTATTCTCCAAATGATTTTTTTGCGCACAACCTTTACGCTTGCTTCGCCATAACGTCAGTTTAATGCATTGATGCATTCTCAAAAGCACCAAAGAAGCCGTTTACATTTTCGACCAACGCGCCGAAATCGCCTATTTCGCTGTTGTTCGATGCGGTGTCACACTCGTGAAGGCTCGGTTCAGTGCGAGCGCTTTTCACTACACCAACATCGCGTGCATCATTAGATGACGCTTGCCTCGAAATTTCACTGCCCCTGGCAATGCGTTCGTTTTTTGCAGGGCTAGAGCCTGCCTCCTCCTTCTTCTTGCTCATCACACACTACGCGAAACGTCCAATTTATGACGCGGGAAGAAAAACACACGATACGAATAACGAATAACGAACAGAAAAAGCAAACGACGATATCCAAGTTGGATTACCACTGGTGGGATCCAATCTTAGATTGAAGCGCAGCGAAAGCAAAGTGAACTGGATTGCTCAACAGTCCGATGCCGAATGAAAGTTTGCCTCAGCGAGATCCACTGTTTATACTCAAGGCAAGTATTCCCCTTCATTCTTCTACTTTTCCTTTGTTCACGGCGACTTCAAATCCTACGATTTCCCCTTCGTTGGTCGTCGATAAGTTGCTCGTTATTGACAGCTCTGTTCGGAAAAGCACACAAATGGACATAACAAATGTATGGAAAAATGGAAACGCCTAAAGTTTTCATGAATTTTAACCATTTACAAACCAGGGGATTCTAATGTATAGCATATTAAACAAATCTTAGGGAATTTCCGATTCGTTTAGTATGTAAATCGCTAAAATCCGTTAGCGGCAAAAATAGTTATTGACGTTAACTTTATTTCATAAAAACGTGACCTGTTTTCTGATTTGGCACCCTTAATGAAAGACGTAGTTCTACGTAAAAAAATGCTATGTTACATTGAAGAACTTTTCGTTATGGTATATAAGAACTGTATCGAAAAGTCTTTTGCAACATCTATTCGTGAATAAAAATAAAACGCGATTATTATTTCAACCTTTATTTTTGGTTATTGAAGATAAGTTCAATGTGAAACAATAGTGTGGCTAACATAATTTTATCTATAGAGCATAGATAGATTTGATTGAAGGCCTTTTTTCAAAAGTGCATTCACTTTTGAAAAAAGGCCTTCAATCAAATTTTGCACAGTATCTATTGTGCATTTCTTGGATGCTGTTGTCCTTTTTTTCTGAATTCCTCCATGATTATGTATTCCCTCTTTCTTGAAAATCCTTTTCACAATCGCCCAGTAACGTTCAATTGGTCGGAACTCTGAACAATTTGGTTGATTGATGTCGACAAATTGGATATTATTGTCTGAAAGCCACTCTAATACTGGATCAGCGTAATGTGCAGATGCCAAATCCGGCCAAAAGAGACGGGGAGAGTGATGCTTTTTTATAGAGGGGCAGCAATCTTTTCTTCAAGCATTCATCTTTGTAAATTTGAGCATTGATTGTATCTTTTGTGAAGAAAATAGGAGACCGCTAACCACAAGTACAAATAGGTTGCCATAGTAGAACATTTTTTTCAATTTTTTCCAGCGCAGTCGGGTATTCAGCACCGCCCACCTTCTTGTAGAATTGCGACCCTGGAAGCGTTCTTGAATCCTGTTTGACGTATGTTTCGTCGTCGATCAGGATTTACTGATTGCTGTTGTCCAGTAACCGGTTGCACAGTTTTCGTGCCCTTGTTTTGCCGAGATTGTTGTTCTGTGATTTTTTTATGCACCTTCCGCCTTTTAAATGTCTTCAAGGCGTTCCTGGCCTTGATTCTTTGAATCATTCTAATGCGTTCCAAACTTTTCGGTCGAATCACGCGTTGATACCGATGGGTGCGTTTGATGTAAGTCACTACTGTTCGATCCAACATGGGCAGACTAGAACCAGGTTTTCTGTCGGATCTAGGCATCATACAAGAAGGATTTCATTCAAAAAGAACTAGTTGTTATACTTGTGGATGATATTTTTCACACTTAAATTGTTTTGCGGTTTGGTTGAAGGTAACACACTTTTCAGTACACCAAGTGTACAGACTTTTCTTTCTTGTCTCAATATCAATTCTAGCAATAGAAAAAACGAACAACTTAAACGGAATGAATCGATTGCACAAACTTTTGTTGACATGTAAACAAACTTTTGCTTGCATGCACACTGAAACAAGTTCACCCATTTTTGTGTAGAATCATTATGAAATGTTGCTAATTACTTTTCTATACAGTTCTTATAAAAATGTATTCTTTTGAAAACATCCTTTGTCATAACATATCCCACTGTCGGTTCAGTTGAACTTTGAAAAAACGAAGACATCTAACGATGTGAGATGGTGCAAGATTAGTAATTTTAACCTTTTTAGTCCTCTTTATGTAAGGACTTTTTACCAAAACTTGACGAATCGCGATTTGAATTCAAAGATTTTTATTTGCATAAGCGATTTTGAGGTATTAAGAGCTGTTATAACTATTTCCCGCTTATTCCCGGAGCTTCGATTCGCGTAGAGCATTCTTCTTCTTACCGTATACTTGAGAATCCGCCAAATAATTGAGCAACACTCGGATCGGGTTCGTTAATTTGGACGAGCATTTTCTCTGATATCAAAGTTTTCTTGGTGAAACACTTTTTTTTTCTCTCCGAGAGCACTTTTCCCTTCGACATTTTCTAGATTTATTGATCAAAACAACTAAAACAACGGAAAATGTAACTGGTCTTATACAAATTTGACACTCGAAAAATACAAACAAACACAAAACGCAACTTATTCGATGATGAAAGTCATATTTTAATCATAGCGTGCTATTTAACATTGAGACGTTTTTTTGAAAGGCCCAACAAAGATAAATCCAGCTAAATGAATGTCATCCTTACGGATAGAGATATTCAAAAAGCTGGTCCTAAACCGACCCCCAGTTTTTATATCGTTATTACTTGACACGTTCAATCTGGCGCTTGCCATCCATGGCTCGCATAAGCCTGACTCATCATGCGGCACTCACTAACGAGGGAACGCATTTGATTTTGCTATCAGAATCTTTTGTTTAACTCTATGTATGCATCTTTGTGTGCTTGCGCGCGTACCTTTACAAGAAGGTTTATGTTTGCGTGTTGAAGATAAAATTGACGTTGAAGTTGATTTTGACCGTTGACCGTTGTCGTTTGCGTATGCATTTGTGTGTGTACTATCTTCGTCTAACTCCACACGCATCACTCTAAGGCTCTTCTCACTCTAACCATGCTCGCTTAAATCCTATCTGCTCATCAGGGCTGGACAAAGTTATATTCAACTGAGGATTGTCAGGGGACTATGAAGCCATCTGTCTTCGCATTTAATTCCAAATGAGTTTTTGCTTCTTCCAGCAGTTTCTCGATCAACATAAATCAACAGTCATTCGGGCCCTCTCGTCGATAACGGTTCTAATGAAGGTCCGTGCTCTTTTCGGATTCATCCTGTCAAATATATACCGAGAATTGGTGTATTGAAAGAAAACCCTTTATTAATCATCTAAATTAATATGATCGCCTTTAAAATAGGTCCCTTCTGATGCAATACACTTTTTTCCAAAGAACAATACAGTCATCAATAATTGCCTCCAGTTTACGCAGCGAATCCGTTTTTATGTCTTCAATGCTATCAAAGCGGGTCCCACGAAGCGATAATTTTGGTTTAAGAAATAGGAAAAAGTCACACCCATGTCTCGTATATGTGTATATGCGAAAATGCGTTGGATGAACGTGGGATCAAAAGTTCAAGCATTATTTTATCGATTGCCATGAAATTTTGGAAGAAAATTTAGCTCTTTTGACACCAGTCGTGCTGCGACTATTATCATGCCTAAAAAGAGAAATTTAATTCACGGGCTAGCTCTCTCAAACTTAAATAGCGATTTGCGAGCACCATTCCTTTCATTTTGTCGATGTTTTCATCAGTTGAAGAGGTAATTGGTCGTCCTTGGCGTGGCAAATCGTTCATCTCTTCTCGGCCATCTTCGAATGCCTTGTACCATTCATACATCCGTGTTTTCAACATAGTTGAGTCCATATCAAAAATCGCCGAGCAAAACAAGTTAACTTGCTCTTAATGACGTACAGCGTCACTAACTCATTTGTCAAACTAAATGACAAATCACGTTCAAAATTGTCATTAAGGCCACAGTTGTACCACAGTAGTACCAATTTTTACCGTCAAAAAATACAGACTATCCAACTAAATTGCCGTCAAAAGACTACAGACACGCCTGCTATAAAATGAACAGTGATTCGGGATTCTAACTGAATTAAATCTTATGCTGTTCGGATCAAGAGTTACAGTGACTACTGCAAACGGCAACGAAAAACTTGTCATCCGTTGCATCACCAATTAATTAATAAACATCCCGAAATGATCCAAACGTGGATACCACTGAATTGGAATGTTTCGAGTATCATTCACGGGAAGGTGTATATGTTTTCTCAGCAAGAAACCCCCTCTTTTTTAACGAGATTCATGCTGCTAACTATTTTGCAGTGGTCTCCTTGTTGGCGAACATTGTGGAAACTTTTGCATTGAATAATTTGCAGCAGATATAAACTCTGTTGGTATCAATAGCAAGAAATGAATGAGAAGTATATCTGTGCATCTGTTCGTTTTCACTTCTGCCATTTCAACGGAATGTTTTGTTGTAACTTCTCAAGCAGTTATCGATAGGGAGTATCAGGTAGTGGATTAAGTGGATGCAAAATCAAAGCAAAAAATAAAACAAAAACATATTAAAACAATGGAAGAAGCATTGTGCCTACAACTCATTCACTGTTTTCAATTACATATTAACTTCCCTCACCATTCATTGGATTTTTCCGCAGGTTTGCATCCATTAAGAAAATATCCATTGATACAGCCCCCATCAGAAACTAGGCGTGGATTATATCTGTGATACATCCGCAAGCTTGACGTAGGACTACCGTTGGATTAGTAATAATTTGTTGAATTTGTTTCTGAAACAATTTTCAATGAATCAATATTTTGAAAGATTTCTGGTAAGTCCAAACAAGTGTAAGCATACAGCTTCTTTTGTGCATGTTCTGCGGATGCATTCTGAGCTGAAAATTTTGCACGTCCGTTCAACACGGTAGCAAAATAGAAACGGGGGTTGGTCAGAACGAGCATAATTGGCGCTAACGCAAAACATTAAACCCGTATTTTTCTATTTTTTTTTATTACGGTGAACATTTCCATTCTAGGGTGGTCCGAAAAATCAACTTTTTCCCAAAAATGCATTTTTTCAATAATGCATAACTTTTGAAATACTGGACCGATTCCAATGGTAAACATGTCAAATGAAAATCAACTAGTCTTCTTCGAACAAATGCTAGTCGTGCAAAAAAATGGATTTTGTTTTCTAAATTATTGATTGTATTTGGCGCTATATTTTTTATATTTTTTTCTTGAAAGCTGAGGATTTTTTACATAACATATCAAAAAATCAGAGAGGCGTTATTTTTGTCCTTGAATTATGACTTTTCACGATAAACGGATGGTCCGAAAAACAATTTTTACCACCTTTTGTCCACAACGAAAATTCATAACTTTGGAACTGCTGGACGGATTCAAATGATCGACTTATCAAATTAAAGCCAATGAGCTATTCTTGTTGAAAGAAGTATTACACTTGGGAAAAAAATAAAATTTGGTTTTCTTAATTATTGGTTGTAATTGTTTTTCATAGTTTAGATGGTTTCGGGACCAAGGACACCATATTTTTTATATTTTTTTTCTTGAAGGCTGAAGGTTTTTTCACATAACATATCGAAATATCAGAGGGGTGTTCTTTTTCGTTTGTGAGTTATGATTTTTCAAAATTTACATGTTTTAAATTTTCGTTCAATATTCTTATGCAACTACACTACATCTATGTAACTAGTATCCATTTTTTACGCAAGTGTGGTATTTTTTTAAAGACCAACTAATTGGCTTTTAATTGATATATTAATCATCTGAACCGGCGTAGTGATTCAAAAGCTATGAATTTTTGAAAAAACTAATTTAGTTGGAAAGGAGGGGTTAACATCGGTTAACTCAGGAACAAAAAATAACCCCTCTCTGATTTATGGATATGATATGTAAAAAAATCTCAGCTTTCAGGAAAAATATAGAATATATTTTATAGTGCCCTTGGTCCCGAGACCATGTAAACTATGAAAAACAAAAACAGTCAATAATTGCAAAAACAAATTCCAACTATTGTATATTTTTAGAGAAGACTAGCTAATTGGCTTCAATTTGATTTATTGATCATCGGAATCGCTCCAGTAGTTCAAAATGTTAGTAGTTATGAATTTTTGAAAAAAAAAGTGATTTTCGGAAAAAGGGGAAAATATCGATTTTCTGGATTACCCTGAAATGGAAATGGGTACCGTAATAAAAATAGAAAAACACGGGTCTAATATTTTGCGATAAGGAACAAAACTACCGCTTTTCGCGGAAATATGAGAACCACTATATCGGTTTGGCATGGAATCTATGTATATAAAAATGGATTTCTGTCTGTCTTTCTGATTCTTATGGACTCGGAAACAACTGAACCGATCGACATGAACATTGGTATGTGGGGGTTTTTGGGGCCGGGGAAAGTTTTCATGATAGTTTGCGACCCCTCCTCCCTCTCTAAGGGGGTCTGCCATACAAATGAAACACAAATTTCTGCATTGCTCGAGAATTAATTAACCAAATAAAACGAAATTAGGCATGTGGAGGTTTTAGGGTGCAATAAATGTTTCTATGGTGGTTAGATACTCCTCCCCCCTCTCTAAGGGGGGAGGGGGGGTGCGGTGTGCTGCCATACAAATGAAACACAAATTTCTGCATTACTCGAGAACTAATCAAGCAAATGAAACCAAATTAGGCATATTGAGATTTTAGGGTGCAGTAAATATTTCTATGGTGGTTAGACACATCACCACACCCCCTCCCTCCCTCTAAGGGAGACTGCCACATAAATGAAACACAAATTTCTACATTACTCGAGAATTGAATAAACAAATGCAACCAAATTAGGCATCTGGAGGCAATAAATGTTTCAACGATGGTTAGACACCCCACCCCCTCTTTTAGGGGGGGGGGGGTTGCCACACAATTGAAACACTAATTTCTGCATTACTCGAGAATTAATCTAGCCAATGAAACGAAATGTGGCACGTGGAGGTTTTATGGTGCACTAAATGTTTCTATGGTGGTCAGACACTCCACCCCCCTCTCTAGAGGGGGCTGCCATACAATTGAAACACAAATTTCTGCATAACTCGAACACTAATCAAGCAAACGGAGCCAAATTTGACATGTGAAGATTTCAGGGGGCACGATACGTTTCTATGGTGAATAGACACTCCTCCCCCTATCTAAGGGGAGAAGAGGGGAGGGGTCCGTCTTTATTCTATCATATTTTCTGTATCAAACATTTATTCGATGTGACGGAGAAACATGTTATTTGCAAGTGGTTGAAAAATCTTGAAGGAGAATTGTGTCTGAAAATAAACTGATATTATATTGATGAGTTTTGGTAGAAGTACTAGGATTTTTTTTTGTAAAAGGTAAAATTAACGGGGTCGATTAGAAGATCAATCAATGAACGGTTCTGCGATTGGACTCATGAACTTGCTCTTAGTAAGAAAACGTGAATGTTTGAAGGTATTGATAATAAAAAACAAACATTGGGCGGACCAAGTTTGCCGGGTCAGCTAGTGGCATTATTTGTCTTCTTCTTCTTAAATGGCACTATCGTTGCTAGAGGAACTTCACCGTCTCACTTGCGTCATTTCTATCAGTACTTAGTTAAGATTCCTTTGCCGAATAACACGCCTTGAATGCATTCTAAGTGGCAAGCTCTAGAATACGTGTGACGTGCAAGTCGGAAAAAAATTATTTGATAAAAAATTCTCCCGACTAGAACGGGAATTGAACCCGAACCACCCGCATGTTAAGCGTGATGATATATTAAATAAATTTCCGTGTTGAAATTCGATGTTTTTGAAATGGAAACGCGACTGTTCTCTAAACGATTCAAATTCGACTGATTTATTGACTTCGATTACAATGATTTACACCCTTTCAAAATATGCCTAAAAGCCTAAAGGTGGGACCAGAATGCCGCGTTGTGCGTTACTTCTCGTCAGCTGTCATTGCTTGCGTTTTGTACTAAAACATTCGCTTGACGCAATCGGTTTATTTGTAATCACAATTTAACGTTCGCGTTGCCGAGCAAAAAATACATCGGAGAGCAGCTGGTGCCGTAGCTGCTATTTATGTCACCCGGAATAATATTCGAGGCACCGGTTATCGTAGATGGTGACTTCAACCTGCGATATGTTGATGCCACAAAGAGAACTCGATTATTTTCTGAACTCGACTTATGTCTCTTTAGTGTTGTGTAGCCATCAACACAACATTAAAGTGACGATGCCAATTATAATTTACACTTCATTGATGTTGGTGCATATAGTGGAGATATCGATGGAGGAGATTTTACCAGCTCTGAGTTTCAAAAAGATTATTTTAGAAACAATATCAATTAGCCTGGTCGTTATATCGTGTCTGACTCCTACAAGATATTTCCACATCACATGGTTGGTAACACAGCGTCCCCTCTAAAGCCCTGTTTATAGAAACGGCTTTATCGTGTTAGAAGAACTATCGAAAACTTAACTCGTCTTGGTTACACGTTGAAAAATATCGGGAAATACAATATAATTACTCCCAGAAATTGCTGATATAGATGTGGAAGTGTGGTAACAACTTCATGAGTGCAGAGGGTTGTGAAGGTTCTATGAATTTGAGAGAATGGCGTTCTAAAGTTTCATTTCTAATAAATTTGTCAGCTACAGAAATTCAAAAAAGGAGCAATTCTAGTAAGGCTTCATATCAGCTACTGGTTATGTAGAAGATAATTAAAAATAAAACAATTGAAACATCAATTTCGTTTTTATTTTATTCTCGCATTCCGATTGATAATACTTTTAAACATTTGAGGACTCATTGTGGTCGACGATTTTATTCTGATGAAAATCGGTGAGTCATTAGTGCAAGAACTCAGCTTTCAGCGATTTAACAGTCGATATCGGCATCTTCTCCATCGATTTGCAAAGGTATTTTACGAGGGCATCATGTCTCGTAGGTTCTGCTGCACAAATTGTTTGACCATGAACCGAACGGAAATCAAAAGCTTTGTGCTACCATAGAGGCGAATGAACTGCAAAGTTTAAAGCCTCTTAAAAACAAAGAAGAAGAAGCAGATTTGTGCTACCATGTTTCTTTTCCTTGTCGTTTTGCGTTCGCCCGCAGCAGCCGGAACGGTATTCAGCGCACAAGATGCTTCGCCGGAACTATCCGATCGTTTTTTGCTGGCAATCATACAATAAAAAAATTTCGTTATTTAAGCTGTCGAGTATTACTGTAGATGTAGTTATAATTTACCTTATTTTGCGGATGTGTTTTCAAAAATATTGTTGCTTCAAAACACGATCATGATGGAACTGCAGTCGGTGCTTGTGATAGCGTATTTATTCCGCGAATATATCCCTCGCGAAGGCTCTTCGACCTTCTTTTTATTACTATTATTCTTCCACTACAAAATAAAACCTCAAGAAAGATGTCTTAATATTTAAAGCAATGTTTAGCTGGAACTTACCTCCTTGTTTCAGTGCATTTAATATATCAGTCCAATTTTCTTCCTTTGCGTGGATGTTTTTATACAGTTTTTCGACCAGAGGCACTCGTTTGTTTCACCTAATTCGATAACATTTGTTTCAAACTTTATTTTCAACAAATCTGAGAACGTAGAAAAATCTTGTTCTTGTTGTGCGCACAACATCTATTGAATGTTGTTAGAAACAACACATTGACATATTCAACACAAGCAGTTTAGAACAAACGTCAGCGTTTAGTACAAAGATGTTAATGGCGCGATGCATCATTGTGGACGACTATACGGGAACACACATATTCAAGATGAACTGTCAAAGCACAATTGTAGCGACGCGTCGTAGAAACGCGACATTCTGGTCTCACCTCACGAGACCGACCAAACTATCGGCCAATTGAAGGTTTGCAGTGTGCGGGAGTTCTAACTCTGCAATTCCAGAACCAGGCCGCGCTGCGCTGCTGTTTACTGGCCAGGTGCGAAGTCTACGCTATGATCGGTCGATAATGCGTCGCCGGCAATTCCAATGTCCGGTCGCGTTGTTCTCTGTCGGTCCCGTTGCCACCCGTGATTTTTCTGATATGATCCTGATTTTCCCTGATTTTTGTACTTTTTACGTTATCAAAATAAAAATAATAATAAAAAAATATATATATCGAGATAACTGTCAAAATTTTCCTGGTATTTTCCTGGAAATTAGAACTATCATAGTAGCCTACATAAAAATGCTCTATTATTGATATTTTATAATATTTACTCTTTTTTCGAGTATTATCTATCTACTACGAAGAGATTGACACGTCTGAAGACAGTTTCCAATTGTTATATTTTGAATGAAAATAATTTGAATTCCTCAAACACGCAGTACTGACTCTCACTTAACCGTTTCTCTATACATTTCCTGATAATTCAAAAAAGAAGTTATCATTATGATATGAAATCATTATCAGATATAGTTTTTGCTTAATACTTTTCAAATTTAGCGAAAAATGTGTTCCTTTATAACGTAGAATACAAATTCGATACGAAGAAGTCAATTTTCAGTTATAACTAACTGACCCAGCAAACATCGTCCCGCCCAAAATTTGTTTTTTGTTATCAACACCTTCAAACATTCACGTTTTCTTACTATGAGCAAGTTCATAGGTGACGTATATGTAAACTATCACAGTGATGCAGGATCGTAAATCGCGGTGACCATGATACATTTCGGTACATTTCGGTAATTTAAAAAAACAGATGTGTACTTGTCGGTGTCTGTCACAAGAGTATATTTCTCTTACCAACTAACTTACGAGCTAAGTTCGCATATGATATTACATGTTTATTTATTATCATTATTGTTGTCTACAACAAGCGTCGAGCGGGGCGGTATGTTATTGTTGTTAGTTGTTGGAGGTCGTATACAGGGAAGTTTGGCGTGCCATAATAGCGTTCAGCCGATGTTATGAAATTAGTTGGTTTGGGGGATTTCCGTAAGGAAATCAAAAGTTGCTGACGAATGTAAAGATATGGTATGAACTTGTTGTTAGATATGGTATGCGGAAAAGTGGTTATGTATAAGAATGCGGAATTGAGGATGAGAAAGAATGAGGGTTAGGATGTTTTGTGTTTAATTGGAATTGAGGTTAGTTAGTATGCTACACCTCCCCTCTTTAGGGGAATGGTGTAACCATTCGGAAAAAAGGATAAAAAGAAATTATACCCGCTGAGCTTGCGTTTACAAATGAAAAATATATTCAATTTTTTTTTTTTTTTTACTAGTTTTGTGCATATAAGTTTCATGCCTTGATTAGCCTATTTTTGTGTACTATCGTTTGCTTAAAATATAAAAAGGATATAAATCTATCATGTTTGAACTGGACCCTTTTTCTTATATTCGTTCCGTTTCGTTTTTATAAAAATAGATTTTCAATACAATATTGCACTACTGATTGTGGTTTCATTTCTCATAAAATAATTATTAACAATTGATACAACATGTGGTATACTCTTCAAAATTTAAAAAGTGAATGTTTAAAAAAAAGATATATAGTTTTCAACTGGGTATTTGTTTTAAGGTTAGTTTGAAATTAGAATTTTTATTGACTCAACGCGTATGAACTTCTTCGTTACTCGTTTCATCTCTGTTTAGAAGAGTGGACATGTGAGTACGGAATAAAATTTCTGAACTAATCGGTACAATGCGCTAAAGCAATTGCCTTTCGTTCTTTTAATATGCCCATTTTATATTCCTTCGCTAGTCAGCTCTTGTGCTGCTGCTTTATATTCATGACCTTTTATTTAGGCTCATTTTTCTCTTTTATTATTTATATCTTTATATTTCTTCATATTATCTTATCTTCTTATCTAGAAGAGCAAACTCGAGTGTTTGACTTCCATTTTATTTAATTATTTCATTTCTTTCTCTTTTCTAGAAGAGCAAACTCTTATGTTTGACTTCCATTTTCATAAATGTGCATTCGTGCATCATATTTCTTTTTTTTTTTCGCTTCTTTGGGTCTTCATAAATTTTCGGACTCTTGACTCTCAGGTCAAGTCCTTATAAAGTCATTACTACGCTTCGTCAAGAAAAAGTTAGAGATATTAAAGACAATCGTGCTATTTTGAATTTCATGACTTGAAGTTGATCAGACTTCTGCCACTAATTTTCTAATAAATCGAAGTTTTTTGGAATTAGAAATTGGAAATATAATTGGAAAGAGAGAAAAAGTAAAACATATCCAATTTTTAAAATTTCAAGAGTATAAGTGATTTATTCATTTTTAGTGCATTTTGGAGGTTTATACAATGATTTCATACATGGAAATGGCATTGTTGACGATTTCCATTCGTGTATGATAATGTTATCTTATCTCTTATGTATGTGTTCACGAGCTTCTTATTTCTCATGTTCTTGAAAAACATTTAGATATAAGAATGTTTATTTATTCTTCGCTTGCATTTCAATATAAAACTCTATTCATGTATTCTCATTGGACCATTACCATGATATTAAATGTTATTCTTTAACCTTGATTTAATATCCTTACACAGCTGATGAAGCTGCTTTGCATACAACCTATTTGTTGGCAAAAAATAAAATTGTCATATTTTGCTCATTGCCCATAATAATAATTTTAAAAGCTTATTGTTTCTATCGACTTCTTTGTCTTCAATATGTTACTTTCATCGGTAACTGTACCGAAATTCATTATTTCCTTGTCATTTTTAATTCGATATTTTACTTTCTTCGGTAATTTATTTCTCGTACTAATAAAATAAAAAGTTATTGTACTGATTCCTATTTTTCATTCAATATTGATTTATTTTTTCATTTAATATTGATTTAATATCCGTATTAATTGGATAAGGAATTTAATAATGTGAAAAAAAATAATTTTCTAATTAGAATAATCAAATTAAGAATTAAATTTGTCAATCAATAAGCTACGTCGTTGTTACAATTGTATGCGAGGGGGCGCTAGCCATGAGCCTCGATTCAATTAAACAAACGAGCGCGCTTGAAAATTTGTTTATCCTACATTATGGTATATATTTTGGTGCAAGCGCGTAACGCGCGCTGCTGGTCACAATTGTTATTATTATTATTTGGCCTTAACCGTCGTATCGGCCGCTTTAGAAGGTCGCGATTCACAAATTGTATCGCTTCCAAGGTTGTATATATATATATTTGTCTGCAAAAGAAAAACAATTCACTCAAGCCTCATTAGGCCATTGCCATGAAATTATATGTTATTTCATATTATATGCATCTAGTGGCATTTTGGTAATCGAAAAAGCTAAATGCTCGCTGATACAAACTGTGCTTTCGAGGTGTGTGCTTTAATTCTAAGTCGTTTTATCTCTTCAAAATATATAACGAAAACCATCTTAAAAAAAATAGAAAATAAACTACTAAACTCATCCATGTCCATGCTTTCACAACACTCGGTCTATCATCAGAATCGACTACTATTTCTCCTATAATAAAGTGAATTAATGGATTTATTTTTCATGTCATTTTCTCTTTGAATTTTAATTATAAGTTAATCATATATATATATATATATATGAAAAATCATTTTGTCAGTTATTTATGTACGAATGACTCTCTTTAATTTATTCCTTGTTAGGGGATGGCTGCGATTGTTCGTGCCGCTTTCAAAGTCTCCGCGCGTGCACATGTCTTATATACTTTATGCAATTTGATTAAACTAGCTACTATTAGGATCCCATGTTTAAATCGCACATACGCGTAATTCGTTTTTCTTTAATAAATGTTCCTATCTGTTATTTGCTTTATTTAGGAAATTTCTATTGGTTTTTACAAAATCTTTTTTTTGTTTGAGTTCCCTATTGTAATCATGCTTTTTTCTATGGGTTTTGGAAGACTTACATCTCTCTATATTGCTGTTGTCCGCCTTGCTGCGCCTGCTGTTACGCTGACTTCTCCTAAGTCCGCTACCGCGCCGTTTACGTTTGGTTGGTAAATGTTGTCGCCATATCTTTATCTTCGATATTCTGCTGTTCGAAGTTGCACCTCGGCCGGTTCTCTTCCTTCACTAGTTGTTTGCCGGTGCGATGTTTTTCTTGACTCGTCATAGGTGTCGCTTCCCATATCTGCACTCTGTACTGCTTCCACTGTCACCGATCTATCGCCTTCTTCGATCGATTACATTCACCGATTGATTACATTCAGTGCGATTTTAAGTATCAACGAAATCACTAAATTGCGGGAACGCATGTTTAAATGGGAATGGCTGTATGACTGTTGAGGCTACCCGGTGGTGTGATTTCCCTGCTTACACTACCGCTTACTGCGGCCACTGTCACCACTTGCCGATTCTAACATGTCTCTCACTTTTTTCTGCATCCATTTGCGTAATCAAATTGAAATTGTACCGCCACTTTCTTCTTCCAAGCGAAATAAGTTTGTAGATCACTGTTTACACCTTAATTGGTTTCTGTTCAATCGCTTTTCCGTTAACTAGTAGAAAATTAGGGTACCAAATGGCTCACTATTCATTTTTGCTTCTTTCAGCATATCACAACACTTTCCGGCTGACCCTTGGTAGCGCACAGATCACTTTGTAATGTCCAAGTTCTCGATTAGGCCGTAAACTATCACGGTGGTGCAGGATCGTGAAACACGGTCGCCATGACGTATATGTAAACTATCACAGTGATGCAGGATCGTAAATCGCGGTGACCATGATACATTTCGGTACATTTCGGTAATTTAAAAAAACAGATGTGTACTTGTCGGTGTCTGTCACAAGAGTATATTTCTCTTACCAACTAACTTACGAGCTAAGTTCGCATATGATATTACATGTTTATTTATTATCATTATTGTTGTCTACAACAAGCGTCGAGCGGGGCGGTATGTTATTGTTGTTAGTTGTTGGAGGTCGTATACAGGGAAGTTTGGCGTGCCATAATAGCGTTCAGCCGATGTTATGAAATTAGTTGGTTTGCGGGATTTCCGTAAGGAAATCAAAAGTTGCTGACGAATGTAAAGATATGGTATGAACTTGTTGTTAGATATGGTATGCGGAAAAGTGGTTATGTATAAGAATGCGGAATTGAGGATGAGAAAGAATGAGGGTCAGGATGTTTTGTGTTTAATTGGAATTGAGGTTAGTTAGTATGCTACATGGGTCTAATGGCAGAACTGTTCATTGATTAATCTTCTAATCGACCCCATTGAATTTACCTTTTACTATAAAATTCCTGATATATCTAACAAAATTCATCATTATATATCAGATTATTTTCAGACACAATTCTCATTCAAGGTTTTTCAACCACTTGCAAACAATATGTTTCTCCGTTACATGGCATAAATATTTTATATAGAAAATATGATAGAACAAAGACAGCCCTAAATCGGACAATTCCTTCCTCGAGTTCAGCTTTTATCAACACATTCGGCGATACTTTTTTATTTGTATAGATAGAAGAAGATATATTTTAAATTGTCATGTTTGGTTGGAATATTTTTGGTTGAAATATGTGTAATATTTTTATTGGACCCTCTCTTCATGTCAGAGGAGGGAGGGGTGTCATGCCATCATAGAACCATTTCTCATACCCAAAAACCCTCACATCCCAAATTGTGCTTGATTAGTTCTCGAGTTATGCAGAAGTTTGTGTTTGTGTGCCCCCTGTAATTCATTTGTATGGCAGCATTTGAAAGCATTTCCACTACACCTGAGGCCAATCAGCCCAGGAGGCTGAAGACCTCTCAAATAAAGAGTAAACAAAATCCACTGCTTCAGTGAAACAAACCGATAGTGATGAACGCTGGCATGAGAGCATCCAGCACCCCTTTTGGCGAACATGGAGTGAAAAGACCCACCAATGCATTTCCCTAAAAATAGACAGTGAACTTTCCCCGGTGAGACCCCCCATCGCGCACTGAAGCTATATGATGCTGTCTGGTTGCTTCATTCGAATGGCGCTGAATTGCATAAAAGGTTTCTCTGCTTTTCGCCTGTGGAGGTCTCTCCCGACCAACTTCACAAAAGTTTGGCAAATTGAATAAATTCCAATGAATAGATACATGCGACATGCGAATGATGGTGATGCCGATGATGGCGATGTGCTTTTGGGGTGCTTATCATATGGCTCGAGTATGTTACTGGTTCGATTCCTGGCCGAATCTTGGAATGTGTGACGGAGCGCGGACAATGACGAGCAAAGCAACATTGAATAGTCTAGCTGCAGATAATATAATAATTTGAGGAAGCGAAGTTTCACGAAAGAATGTAGTGCCATCTTACAAGCAGAATGCAAAAGGTGAACAATATGACACTCCGTCTGATAAACAAATTTAATTGACTATTGAACTAGTTCATAATTCAATTAGTCGCTAACAAGTTTGGCATCCGTATTATTTCTGAACTGAAAACCGAAAGAGGAAACAAATCCCACGAATGGGCTAGATTAGCGTGTATACTCTGTTGTAACTTTGTCAACACATTCGAGCACGATCGAAATTAAAATTGTTGTATCTTAAAGCAGTGATGATCGCAGGCAATCAGCTAAAAGTTAAGGATGTTTGCCTGCTGAAAAAAGCGATGTTACACCCAAGACAGTGATATAAAGCAGCATTCTTTTTTTTTCATTCTGGACGACGTTGGAATGCCGCAATGCAGTGCATACAGTTTAAGCTATTAAATCTCGTTATGCTGTCTAGCTTATTCTACTCACATTTATGCTCATATTTTAAAATGCTCCTCCTTTTTTTCCTTTTGCTGCCTCTCTTTTTTTCATAGAGGAAGCAACTACTTTTTTGTGGCGAAGTAAACACTTAATACTCTTTGCCTCCTGCTAGCAGTGAATAAAAAAACCTGGGCTTGGGGTGGCACTTTGTTTCCAGAGCCAATCAATTTTTCAAATGTGGAATAGGAGTGCTTACGAAACCCTACATGGAACCAAAATTGGTGTGTAGATAGATGAAAATCATATGCACAGTCTTGACCAAACCCATTTCAGTTTTCTGGTGATTAAATAAGCACTAGACCGTCTACAAAAAGTACAGTTTTTTCCCGTTGATGTATTAATCCAATTTCTTTCGTATCTCTTCGCAGCAAACTCATCCGCATTCCACAAATTTGCGCAATCATTTGGGCTGGAAAATGGCTGAAGTGGTGGGAAGAAGCAAAGTGTGCTGTGTGTGTGTTGGGGGGTATACTTATCAACTAATTAATTGTTGAAAATTGTATCGGTCTTAAAATAATGCCGTCGGAAGCTTTGTGCTGTGCAAACATGTTGTGCGTGAGAGAGAATTAAAATAATGAGAAAAAATCAGGCCACTGTTTCGATTCGATATTGAAATTTGAACACTGTTGGGGGCGGGTTAACTCTCCGAGTAAATACTGGTTTACCTGGGCGACTTCGGGATGATCGTTTATTTTTCTTCGCTGGATCCAAAATATGTATATTTCTTCGGCGAACGGGAGCAGACGGGAATTGTAAAAATGAACCTTTTCACAATACAGCAGAAAATCACGGGAACATTTTTAACGCACACGATATTTGCGCACGTAGTTTTTCGGGAAAAAGGAAATTCTCAAAAGAAAACTCGAGAACTATCAAACGTAACTTTGTTTAAGAAAACGATGTATTTCAATTGGGAACTAAAATTCGCTAGCGAGCTAGCGAACTTACAACAAATAATATATTTCAGAAAACAGGAGTTATAGAAAAATCTGATGAAACACTATAAATGTGTTTTATAGCTACAGGGACAGTTCGATTTGAGCTCTATCATAACCGGCCACCTTTTGAAATCAAATTTCAAAATTTATTTTAGATGACAAAAGGGTAGATTACTCTTCAGTAGCACACTCTTGCGGACAAATCTTGCAGACTGCTCGCTTGAAAATCCCGTTGGACATGTGAAGAGTCGCCACTCGAGTCACGCCATCAGGTCCTGGATGTATTTCTAGAACGCGGGCAAGAGGCCAAGCCTCGGGTAATGGGCGGATCATATTTTCACCAAAAAATGTGCCGGGGTTAACACAGAGAAGTCGTTGGGGTCGCTCGAAAGTGGTAGTAGTGGGCGTGAGTTCATACGTCAGCGTCGTCAGCGAGGTGCTTGAAAATCCTGGTTGGAGCATAGTTTAAAGGTCGTGCAAAGCATTTTTCGCACCGATGAAATTCGTACCGTTGTTCGAATACACAAGCCGAGGCTTATTTCTTCTTCACACGAAACGGTCCAGGGCCATCAGGAAGGCAGACGTGCTTAGGTCACTCATGCTTTCGTACTCAAGCATAAGAAAATGCAAATATACTCAAGCATAAGAAAATGCAAATATAGGACTTGCGAGCGGCGGCTTTGCGGTGGGTTGGTTTGAGGAAGATAGGGCCGCAATAATCGACACCTTTGCAGATGAAGGCCTCGTTAGCAGTCACTCTTGCAGTTGGAAACTGGCCAATCGGTTGTTGGATAGGTTGCGGGTTGGATCTGCTGCATCTGTAACACCTTCGAATAGCGCTCAGAACAGCTCTTCGACCGTTAAGTGGCCAGAATTCATCGCGGACGACAGCGAAGGTGACCATAATTCCACCATGCATGAGCTTGCGATTTAGATGTATTAGAAGATCAAATGATGAAATCCGGGAATGACGATCTGGTGTTTTACATCATATGGCGCATTGGATAGGCGCAACCGACCACCAACGCGGATTAAACCGTCAGAATCCATGAATGGGCTCAGCAGATGAAGAGGTGATTTACCTGATACCGTTTGCCCTTTCTTCAGACGTTGCAGATCTTCGGGAAACGATTCAGTCTGCACCAGCTTCATTAGAGCCAACTTGGCACTCTGGAATTCAGCGACAGACAAAACGCTGCTGACATTCCGATGTTGCTAATTTCTGCGAGAGTTGTTGCAAAAGCGAAAACAGAACCCGACTACGCCAAGAAGCAGCGGGTACGATGAGAACCTATCGATACACGATTTCAACTGGAGCACTTGGTTCGTCAGAATCAGTTTAGAGGTTGAATCCCCTTCAAAATTTGAACAGGCCACCATGATATGTCCTCTTGTAACCAGCTAGGGCCACACTTCCACAGCTTGCTCATGATCAATTCCCCAGCGTGTGGTATCTTGAATTAGAGTGTAGCTCTGATGAGACATTGTAAACAAACGGGTTCGGATTGATACGTCAATAAACATAGATGTGTTAGAATTATTAAGTGTTTTGTTTTCCATATAAGATATATTGGTATTTCACGGAATATCACATTGGCGATCCTGCCATGATGAAATAGCGCAGGAAGAAAGTGATGTTATCCAAAAGTGATTTGGTTTGTTGTGTTTTTTACGCCCGATATGTTATATTAAAAGACTCAGTATAGTAGTGACAAGAGGTCATTCTATATTCTCGGAAGTGCTGCTAGTAAGGCAGAAAACGTGAATTTAGAATTGCTCAAACTATTCATTTTGATTGAGTTGAAATGAGACTTAGAACAAGAAAATATATATAAATATTTATTATTAAAAAGTGGACTCTTGTTTTTTTTTATCCCTTTTGTTCATTTTAGGCTCATTAGCATTTTAGCTGTAACAGAGCCGAATTTTAATCGTGTGCATGTCACATATTTATCATATCTATAATTAGCACATTACACAGTTGCCATTTTTCGGCGTTAGAGTATTCCCTTCTATACCATTGGAAATGGTACACATTTACACAGTAGCCATTTAGGCGTAAGAGTTTTCTATCTGTTCTTCCATTATCCAAGTTAAGACTGGACAGCGGAGACAGTCGTTGATCCATTGTTGAGTTATTTATAGAACAGCAGCCCGATGTTTCTTGCAGAGCAGAGCAGTTGTATGGATGAACCGATCTTATTTCGACCGTGGATCGATCTCCATCGCTGATGATTGTTGCGTGGACGTAGTTATTCTGTAACAATACAAAGATGGTCAATGGGGACCCTGAGTTTTGAACTCACGATCGATCGCTTACTAAGCGAACGCGCAACCAATGTGGCTACGGAGGCCCCCTTCTTTTTTCAATGAGGGCCCTGAGTTTTGAACTCACGATCGATCGCTTACTAAGCGAACGCGCAACCAATGTGGCTACGGAGACCCCCCGTTGTAATAACTCTTGTTGAGTTGAATAAAATGTCAGATTTCGGTTAAGAAGCAATATTAACTCGGGTTAAGCCTAGGACCAGTATTTCGTTGGATTCGCAACTAATGAGGTAATGATGTGAATTAGTTGAGTCGGGTGAAACCCAAGGCCAACTTTAAGTTATACATAATTTTATTGATATATCAAAATTCTATTTATTCATTATATTGAGTCGGATACAGTCCAAGACCAATTAGTGTTTAAATTATTTGAATCGGATTGAACCCTATCCACTTTATACCTTAGCCGGGCTCGGCAAAAAACCCTGAAATGTGAGCAGATGAACTGTTGCGAAAGCGGTTTACAATATCAATCCGCGTATCAATACTATTCAGAAAACATGAGCTCAAAATCAAGCTGTAGAAATAAAAAAAACGGAATTTGAGGGATAATAGTTTCACAAATAATGGTGAAAATTCGATGTGCAGTCAAAGAATAATTGGTTCGAAATTTAAATACTACTTGGAGTACTATTAATGTGAACAAGAACCGACGTTCAAACTTCCAAAAGCCGAGGGACGTCTGAAGTATGAATTGTTTTTTGGTACATCGACGCTAGTTCATCGTAAACAACTCGGAAACAGAAAGTTTGCGATGATTTTGAAAGCCAGTATGATTTAAATTCTTCGAGGATGAAGTCGGGAGCATTTGGCTAAAGCGTATATTTCAATGAAAACAATTTAGCTTTATGTTAATCTAATTACGATTTCAAAAGTATCAAATATATCAATAGATCTCCATCGTACGAATTTGATAGACGAAATATCTCGATTACTCGTTGCTATGCCATCGGACGAAGCTGATACTGAGGATAAAGAGGTACAATTGAAAATCTGTGGAATTAAGTTGATTCACTGTACACTTTGAAATCAGAAAAAGGTGATATAAAGTATATAACTTTTTCATTTTTTTCTAATATCACGCTCCATACACCATATTTCGTTTTATTTTTAGTGCCTCCGGAGGATGAGGAATCTCGACTGACAGAATAAATGCACTTTGATGCAATAAAAAATACTGCGGATTCTTCTATATGTGAAGTACTAGATTAGACTGGGATCGTAAATACTCCTTCCAAAGTTAGGGCATTGTATTCATTGATTAGACATTAGATTACATTCATCTTCTTATTATTGTTCCTGTCAGGGGAGGATGTGGTATCTTGAATTAGGGTATAGCTCTGATGAGACATTGTAAACAAACGGGTTCGGATTGATACGTCAATAAACATAGATGTGTTAGAATTATTAGGCGTTTTCCATATAAGATATATTGGTATTTCACGGAATATCACATAGCGGACATTCCTCGGGAAACAAGATCGGCGGGGTTATCCTTACCAGCTACGTGTAGCCATTGCGATCCATGTGTAGCGGACTGGATCTCAGAAATGCGGTTTGCAACGAAGGTTTTCCATGACCATGGAGGAGATTTCATCCATGGTAACACTACTGTGAAGTCTGTCCAAAATACCACTGTAGATAATTTTATGACTAACGCCTTACTTCGTGATACTTCGTGTTTTGCGTTCGTAACGGTCCCATCTACGCCGGCGATTGGTACGTTGACGGATCTGCGGCTCGAATGAAGTTGCTGGCATAGACGTTCGCTAATGGCATTCGGTTAAGAGCCGGTATCCAGCAAGACACGGGCGGCGTGCTCTTGACCATAAACATCCACTACGATTAATATAACAGTGGTCAGCAGAATACTGGTTGAATGGAGCACTGCCTTCGAAGGCGAAGATTTAAGGGCAGGAGCAACGGACACGGTGAGAACGCTGGAAGCACCTGGATTCGCAGGCCTAGATGCGGATGATCCTGTAGCAACATTCTCTTCATGAATTGTCGAATTCAGTTCGTATGGCCCAGGATGAATCATAGAGTGATGACGTTTCGAGTAGTGTTTACAGCTAAACTTCGATCGGCATGATCGAGCAAAATGATCGCTGCGGAAGCAATTGCTACAAAGCTTCTTCTCAGTTACGACCTTCATGCGAAAACGGGGCAATCGTATAGAGTGTGATTCTCACAAGCTGGACATAGTTTTCGGCGACACTTCGGTTGTCATGAAATGTCAACCAGGTGGACGTAATTGTATTGGAGAGGTACTCACCTGGTACCTCTTGAAATGAGGCCTTGTATTGTATGTAAATAGCAGCAATAGGTTCCAAAAAACGACGAAGTGTGTTGGGAAACGAGCTGGCAGCAACACGTGTAACGGAACGGCATCAATTCGAGTGAATATGTAATCCAACAGTAGTGTCCAAAACGGTGATGTATAGTAGCATTCGAGATTCGGGCAGATAACGTAACGGGACGGGATAGATTCAAGGTTATATCCAGCAACAGGACGAAGAAACGGTGCGATGTACTGGCAAGCGAGGTTATGTACAACACGTGTAATCGGACGGGATCGATTTTCTCAGGATGGTATCCTGGTCACTGCACCAAATGTTGGGGGCCGAGTAAATACTGGTTTACCTGGGCGACTTCGGGATCTTTTATTTTTCTTCGCTGAATCCAAAATATGTATATTTCTTCGGCGGGAATTGTAAAAATTAACATTTTCACAATACAGCAGAAAATCACGGGAAAAATCTTTAACGCACACGATATTTGTGCACGTAGTTTTTCGGGAAACAGGAAATTCTCAAATGAAAACTCGAGAACTATCAAACGTAACTTTGTATTAAAAAACGATGTATTTCAATTGGGAATTATAAATCGAATGGGGCTAGCGAGCTTACAACAAACAATATATATCAGAGAACAGGAGATATAGAAAAAATCGGAGGAAACACTAGAAATGTTTTTTTTATAGCTACAGGAACAGTTCGATTTGAGTTCTATAAAACACACTATGTCCTTAGTGAACATCGTGAGCACGTTTCAAACTTATTGAAATCAACTGTATGAAATTGAACGAAAAAACGCAGCAATTACAAATTCTACGATGAAGGGTTTTCCGATGAAAATTTGGTCAAATGAGAACTCGTGGAAATTTATTTTTTGATGCAGGACCATGTCTTTCAATAAAGATGTCAAATCAGAAAACAGGTCAATAATGTCAATAACTATTTTTTTTTGCGAACGGATTTTGGTGATTTGCAAATCAATCAAATCGGAACGTCTCTAAGATTTGTTTGATATGATAAACATTACACTGCCCTAATCTGTAAATGGTTGAAACTGATGAATATTAGAAGCCTTCCTATTTCCCCAAATTATACAAATTATACATCGGCGAAATACTATTTTCATTTACCACTGCGAATTAGTCGCACGTAAATTGATTGTTCGAAATGCAAATCCAGAGAACAACCACACTTTGGAGAGAGAAGACATCGAAAATTGAACTCCGCCCGATGGCAACTTATTCACATGGCCAGCTCGTAAAGGTAGAGCATATGCATTTTCCCTTACGCAACCTTGATACTTCCAGTGAGCGGTCAACATGTGCCGTGCTGTAAATGAAATCGATTTGCGATTGTGTTTGCAACTTCAAATCCAAGGTAATACTCGATGAATTGATACAAAACGTCGGTTTTTAGGCCGTCGGATGGAAAGCGCACGTGTATATCTGCATCATACGCAGACATTGCTGTTGTTTCTGCTGCGTTGCCAAATGTAAATTGAAATGGTTAATGTTTTCAAGGTTTAGTTTACTGGAAATGTGGATTAATGGTGGCGATGGAACAAATATATGATCGCCTTGATCGTGTGTTTGTCAAGTGTAAAAAGACCGCCGCGATCGCTGTTATAGCTACAACGCCAGGCTTGTCATCCATGATTGGTGCATCGCCAGTAGTGCAATTTGGGAAATAGCGGCGTTGGATCAAATCCCTTTCAAAATAATAAAGAGTGAAAGAATCCAGTTTTATAACGTATTATGAAATTTATCTATTCATATGGATGACGCAGCCCGTTCACTTTAACCCTCTACAGCCCAAGCCCGCTTTTAGACGGGCTTCGCGGATTCTCTATTCAAATTATTCAGACATTATTTTCAACGTTCACCTCCACTAGAACGTCTTTAGAATATTTTCATCTATCACACATACATATTGTTTTTATGCTGGCTAGAAGTATTTTATGTTGGAAGTCGGAAATTCGAGATAAAAGTGGAGTAGATTTTTTTTAGATTAATAAAAAAAACTTGGGCGGTAGAGGGTTAAAGAAAGCTGACAATTTTGGTACATACGTATTATGGCACTGAAGTGCAATTTATATTATGAATTTATTGTTTCGCAATAAAATTTATTCTGAGATCACTATAATGGGGAAGAAATCCCCATCTAACGAGGATGAGGAACCGAGGTGGCCTCAAGCGTAATACACCAGGTAAACGTATGCCGTCCGACGCTCGCTAACGCTTGGTCGGACCTAACTAAAGGATCGTCTCCTATGTTTTAAACAAACCGGGCAATCGATGGAACACAGGTTTGCTTGCGAGAGGCCGCCGCTTCCGACGGCGGGTCGGCGGCCGACTCGGATTGCATCACCTCGGCGGCTTGGTGCCGTCTCGGTTCCTTATTCTCCTTACATGTGGACTTCGCCCCCATTACGTAGATCTCAGAATAAATTTCATCAGGAATTAATAAATTCATGATAAACATTGCGCTGCGGTGGTAAATACGTTTTTATCAATTCTTTTCACGTTGTCATAGCATTTATGCGCATATTTTTATATTAAAACTAGCTGTCCCGGCAAACTTCGTCTCGCTCAAAATTTGTTTTTTTTATCAATACATTCAAACATTCACGTTTTCTTACTAAGCGCAAGTTCATGAGTCCAATCGGAGAATTGTTCATTGATTGATCTTCTAATAGACCCCCATGAATTTACCTATTACTAAAAAAAAATCTGGTACTTCTACCAAATCTCACTCATCAGATTATTTTCAGACACAATTCTCGTTCAAGATTTTTTAACCACTTGAAAATAACATGTTTCATCGTCACATGGAATAAATGTTTGATACAGAAAGTATGATAGAATAAAGACAGATCCCTCCCCTCTTCTCCCCTTAGAGAGGGGGAGGAGTGTCCATTCGCCATAGAAACGTTTCGTGCCCCCTAAAATCTTCACATGCCAAATTTGGCTCCATTTGCTTGATCAGTTTTCGAGTTATGCAGAAATTTGTTTTTCATTTGTATGACAGCCCACCCTAAAAGAGGGGGGAGGAATGTCGAACCACCATAGAAACATTTATTGCATCCTAAAACCTCCACATGCCAAATTTGGTTTCGTTTACTTGATTGAATCTCGAGTTATGCAGAAATTTGTGTTTCATTTGAATGGGAGACCCCTTCCTCCTCAGAGAGACGGGAGGAGTGTCTATTCGCCGTAGAAACGTTTTGTGTCTCCTAAAACCTTCGCATGCCAAATTAGGTATTTTCTTGTTTGGTTTTCGAGTCATGCAGAAATTTGTGTTTCATTTGTGTTTCATTTGTATGGCAGCCCCCCCTTAGAGATAGGCGAGGGGTCTCAAATCTCAAAAAAGAAAATCAAACCCCCACATAACAATTTTCATGTCGATCGGTTCAGTACTTTCCGAGTCCATACGAATCAGACAGACAGACTGAAATCCATTTATATATATATATATATAGATTACCTGCTTAATTATCGAGATAATCCGTAACCCATGCTCATTTTTGAATGATCTCAGATCAACACGGAAAGGAAAGACGACGGCATGTCAATTGTGCCTATACTAATTTTTAAAAATTACACCGCGTAGTATATAAAATCATTTTCAAATTTCCTCACTACAATTTCTTATTTCACTTCGTATTTTGTTACTTTTTCATGTTGTTTTGATTTAATCCTATTTATCAACAGGAGATTCGACGAAACTCACAATCTGATTTGTCGGAATCTTCCCTTCTCACTCGGGTAAATGTCGCATTCGGGTATTTGTTACATTCGGGTGAATGTCATTTGGGTATATGTTACATTCGGGTAAATGCGTTTCGGGTAAACATGTTTCGGGTGAATGGTATTCGGGTGAATGGGACACCACCTCCATTGGTGATTGATAACTTCGAAAATCTACTCCAACTGACTCCTCAGTCAAGTTTTATGTCCTTATACCATGAGTATCTTACCCATGAAGAACACCCTTCACCGGACATTTCCCACCAAGTTTGCTTCCCATATTTTTGCAATTCCTCTGTCATTGCGACAAAAAATCCATGGAATCGCAGATCATCTACGCTCCGATTTTATTCCGCCGATGTTTTGAGATGTTACGAGAAAGTTAGATCTGATAAAATGTTCTTTACTGACGGTTCATTCATGAACGGGTCCACTGGCTTCGGCATCTTCAATGGAAATTCCAGTGCCTCCTCGTCAGCAAAAAACCCGTAAGTTGGCAGCGCATGTGGAATGGAGATTAGTTCGGCCGTTGGTTACACACGATTATCCCTAAGGTCTCAACGAGTGCATGGTTTAAGGGATTGAATATAGGTCGTGATTTCATTCGCGTTATATCTCGGCTTATGTCCAATCACTACAACCTAAACGCGCATCTTTATCGTATTGGGCTCGCAACAAACAATCTTTGTGATTGTGGCGATGGCTACCACGACATCGACTGTAATACTAACCTCGAGCCAACCGCGAGTAATCGGTTACATATTACTAACATAGTCGTAAGACAAAAAATGTCAAAATATTGAAATCCCGGCCCCGTCAGGCTAACGCCATATGTGCCTTAATAACATATATATTTTGGAAAAAAAAACTCAAATTTCAAAATATAACTTTTCAGTTAGTGTCCATCATTCTCGGCTCATTCTTATTTTTTTTTTCAAAGATGCCGGCCACATTCATTCTGCAAAATTCCTGCCTCAAAACAAATTTCATTATAAAAAGAGATCTAGACAATCAATTTGTGGTGAGATAGCTATTCTGAAACTCACAAAAAAAAACAACTTTTACTTAAGGTGTCCGTCTTTACCACCCTTCCCCTACTTTATACTTTTTTTTACTGACGAACAAGCCCAACGGAAAATATGTTCGCTCGGTCATAGAAACATCGCTTTGAGTATATTTGGAACGGAAACATCCAGCTTCACTTTTGTTAACTTGAAATGAATGTATGCCTCCCCACCTTTCAGAGGGAACGCAAAAATAAATCTACGGTCATATGACCTGCGATGGAATAATATTTGTGCTCATTGCGCACTTCAACGGAAGTTTTGTACTATGCAAGAAAAAAAAAGTCGGAATATTTGTTCTC